>NW_024884789.1:154458-429196 GCF_019232065.1 Centrocercus urophasianus
GGGCTGCAGGCTCAGAGGGCTGCAGGCTCAGAGGGCTGCAGGCTCAGCGTTCCGGACGCGCTGCTGGGCTGCGCCGCCTCTGCTGCGCCGCTCCTCGCTGCGGTCCGTTGGAGCGGCGCCCGGCAGGATGTGAGCGCGGTGCTGTGCCGTCAGCCTGCCGTCGCGGTGGTCGCTATGCTATGTGGAAATAGTCTTTCAGCCGTGGTTCTCTAATGCAGCTGCTGCAAGAGGTCGATATTTTTATAATGGCGTGTAATCTCCTGTTGAGGAGCTTTTTATGGAAGGTATAATTTGTAAAAGTTAGGGTGTTTGCCTCTCGACTGCATTGACATGCCACAGGCTCAGACTGTTTTTGTGTAAAAGATGTCACAGAACGGCACTTTTTCTAAAGAGAAGTTTGATATTTTGTATGCTTGTTAAGAAAGTACAGTATTGGAAATTAAAGGTGGACAACTGATAATTGAGAAGTATGTCAATTAATTTTTTATGTATATTACCTGTTTACTTGTACAATTTTATTGTACAAATTACATGCAGCTTCATTTTCAAATGAGTCCTTAAAGTAAGGAAAATCTTTTTAGGAAAACATTTAATTTTTGTATTTTTGATTTTAAAAGGCATGAGTTATGTCAACTTTTTCCAGTGTATTAATGAAGATTTTAACTTTTCATCAGGTTGAGTGTTTTCTTACTATATTATCTGTTGTGTATGTAGCTAGCACATTGTGTCACTGAACTGTTTAAAGAGATTAGCATGTAGAGCAAGCCTGTTTTGTGGAAAATCCTTATTCATTAAAAAAAAATCATCATGGCAGATTTTCTGCAAAAAAGTGGAAACATTTGCAATTCAGAATACTGATTTTTTTTTTTTTTTTGTATTTAAAGAAAAGTATTTTGCTTGCAGGAAAGAAATACTACAGATTCATTTTAATGAGAATCTTTTAAATGTATTTATCTTTAGGGCATCTGGGCATCTTTACACTGTTTGTCTTATGTCTTTATTGAAATAAAATGTACATAACATTACCTTTATATATGCTTTTGCGCAGCCGTGTGAGCCTGTAACCATCCGCGCTCCTCCTGTTTTTATGTTGATGAGATGGTTCTGGAAATATTTACAGAGTTTGAAAATGGTCGGCTTGTATTTGAATTGCTACATGGTTTGCCAACTATTTTTTAGCTGCTCGTTAAGATGTAAATCTAAAGCTGAGATTTTAATTGGTTTTAACGGCGAATCCCTGTTGAACGTGGAATTCTTCCAGATTTCTTGGAGTAATTTACACCGTAGGACTGCTTTACACATCGCCAGGCTTCCAGAAGGAACCCGTCTTTGCTCAGTAGCTCATAGCTGTTCTCTGACTGTCAGCAGGGACGACCGTCTGTCCGACGCCGTCCTGACACGCGCGTCCCGTCTCCAAAACATTCTAAAAGTGCTTTCTTTAGTTAAGGAAACCAAAGCATACATTGCACTTTACAGCTGTATCTGTGTTGTGATTATCAGATCAGTGAGGGAAATGGAAATGTAAATTGGAGGATTTAGTTCTACACAGATGCACAATGAAAGTTACAGAGGCTGCTTAGTAAACAGATTAAATATTAATACTTTAATGTGCTGCAAGTCTGATATTTATCATTCTGAACTTTCTTTGCAGAATGAGTCTGCCTTCCTCAAAATGCGAGTTCCTAACAATGTCAAAGACTTCTGGCATAACAACAAGTCTTTGCACGAAGCAAAGTTCTGTTCCTTCGGCTTTGATTTCCATCAGCCTCCAGGCTGAGGCCTCGCTGTTTGACTTCAGTCTGGATCAAATTGTGCAGACCAAAATTGGCGCTGTCTCAGCTACGGCTGTTACTTGAGGTTGAATGTAGAACTGTGCTGCTTGAGCAGTTCATCGTGTAGCTGTATCATTTATTCCCGTTTTATGTATGTTTAGGAAGCACACCATCGTATTTCCAAAGTTCTTAATGGTTTCATTTTTGTCTGCGGTTTCATTTGTGGTCTTCGACTTGATTCTGGCAATGTTTGCTAATTGAATGTCTTTGTATGTATTCTGTTCTAGGGTTGAGTGTTTTTCCTTTGGACAGCAAAACAACAGTATTTCGTACTTCCATTATTGGCTGCTTTTCTACCTTTGGTTCATTTCACCTTGCATCTCTATGGAAAAAGATTTTTTTTCATTATTATTCAAATGTATCTGAAAACATGAATGTTTCGAGACCTGATCACACATCTTCCATAGGAAGAGTTGTATCAGCTGAATGCGTGCTGTGAGGAGGCACTTCTTTAAGCAGACCACTAAGATGTGTTACTAAAAGTAACCAGATGTGTAAGTGCAGAACTGTTTGCTCTCACTCACTGTTGGAAGCAGGCATCCTTCTCATTGCAACCTTCTCCCCTCCCAGACTCTTCCAGAGACCTTTTTAGGCGTGAGGTGGATTGGCACAACTGGCAAAGCATGGAGCCCAGCGAGGAGAAGGGCTGGGAGTGAGTGCAGATCTCATCAGCCTGCCTCCCAGTAGCAGCGCGGTGATGTGGGCCCGTGGTCTGCAGCAGCCTGTAATGGTAGAGCTTGGGTGGATGGTCAGGAAAGCTGTCCAGACACACGAGTGTTACTATCCAAGTAAATACCCATGTCTCTTGATTTTTTTTTTTCCTTCTGGTTCTGACTTCCTTATAGCGTTGCATTGCAAACCATTACCTTTATTCTCTGTGTAAATCAGCCGCAGCCTGTTGGTGCAGACATTAAGGTAGATGATGGCATTTGTTACTGAACAGATGTGACTGAAACCGAGGAAAGCTCCGTCCGTGGTGGGGTGCCTACACCAGTGAATTGTGGCTGCTGAACTCGGTGTGTCCTCGCTGTCACTCCTTTCATCTGACTGGGGGACTGGATTAGCACTGAGCACACCTAAATTTGGGGAATTAGGAAAGTTATCTGTGCCTTCTTTGTCTCCTCTCCATCCCGTGCTCCCTTCCGTTTGAAGGACTTGGAGAGCACACCTTTACAAAGCTAGAATTCCAGTGTGAAATTAATATTTACATGGCTGAAATTAATCTAGTATGTGTAGGTAAATGGAACGGATTTCAGGAAGTCAAGGCCAAAAAGTAAACATTTGCAACATAATTGAAAGAAAAGACCAAGCACCTACTGGTGTGATATCAGCACAGCTGTTGGGTTTGTTTCAAGTGCAACGAGAAACTAATTGCTATTTCATTAAAATAACGTCTTCCGCTGTAAGTAGAATTTCAAGTTAAGTATTGGTTCTTTTTATGGGGAAACGACTTCTGTGGATTTGTGCAGCAGAGCAGGCAGGTGGTTCAGCCAACCCCATTGAGCTGCTTTAATCTCGTTATCAAAGCCTGATACAATAAAATGAAAAGATGAGAGGTGGCGCCTCGGCAGCAGCGCGGTGCTGATGGCCGCTTCTCCCTCCTCTGCCTGGGGATGGCGCTTCTGTCCCCAGGGCTGCGCTGGGCCTGAGCAGGAGCTGCTCGTTGCGGTCGGCGTGCTGTGCTGCCCGAGGCCGGTTAGGGCTGCTGCAGGGAAGATGGTTTTTGTGCGAATGTCATCGCCACGTTGAAGTCGTTCAGCTGCAGAACAATGTTGTGTACTTCAGAGACATTAAAGGACTGTTCTCAAAGATCTGATTAGGCCAAAACTGTGTCATTGCAGATTTGCATCTTGGATTTCTGATGCTTAAATAAAATGGTTAACAAGTTGATAAATGGCTGATGAGAAGTAGCGTAGATGCATTGTTTTCTTAGCTAGTAGTCATAATTTTGTAAAAAACAAACAAAAAAGATATATATAAATTAAAAAAAAAAAGACAGCAACTTCTTTGTTTGGAAGCAAGCAAGGAAGGCTTGTTAAGGATTGACTTGTATAGGTTCTGTTAAGCACATCACTATTTTGGTTGTCTTGACTGTGTAATGTAATATTGTTTTGCTTTATTTTTTTTATACTTGCAAAAATGTCATTGTACTGATAGGCTGAATCTTGTAAAATACAATTGGAAGAGAACCAATGTTCTACAAATTTGTGTTTTTTCTGCTATCATTTCTAGTATATAGAATCATAAAGATTTATATTAAATATTTATACTGTAGCTGTTTTATTTTTAGCTACTATCAGTCCTGCGCTGAAAATTCAGTTCTCTGTTGAGCAAGACGTTTCTCGTGTCAGTTTTCAGCCTTAAAACTGCAGGAAAGTAAGTGTTGGCTGCGCTTTTGAAAAGCTGAGGCTGCTGGAGAACAAAACGTGCGGCGTGTGGGCCGGAATCGATCGGAGCTGTTAACAGCGGGCGCGGAGCTGCTACGCTCCCCCCGCACAGAGCAGCCCGGGGTCGCGGCTGGCCTTCGTTTGGAATCCGCGGTGTCCGTGGGGAGGAGGCTGGAGCGGAGCGGTGGCTTCGGGCCAGGCTGTGGCTCTGGCTGACGGGCACCACGAGGCTCCAGCTTCGTGCCAATGCTCGGCACAGGTTTCAACTTCTGGGTCTCTCAGTCCTCATCTCGGATGTGTCGCTGTGTGGGAAGTCGTTCCGTGCTGGGACAGCAGCGCTGCGCTGGCGGCAAGGCTGCAGTGCGCTCCGACACAGCTGGGCGCGCACCCACAGCGTCCCGGGCCGGAAGGCGACCGATGCGATGTGCTCCGACGGCAGGAGATGCAGCGGCGCAGGAACGACCCGCACCACACGTCGGTGATTCGCAGACACCTCGGCAGCTTTTCTTCCGCATTTTTCCCAAGATTATTCCCGTTCTTTTCACATCTACTCAAGGACCAAGCCGCAGAGCCCAGGTTTCTGACAGGCTTCACCTCACGGGCCGCCGCCTCAGGCCGGGGCAGGCGCGCCCCGGGGCCGCGTTCTACGGGCTCGTGCTGCCGCGATGGCGACTCTTATCTTTCTGCCATATGCGGAGCGGGCCAGCGATCCGCCACGAGCCGTTCTACGGCTCCCCGCGCCGCTCGCACGACGGCACGGAGACCCACCCCGCCGGGAGGGAGCGCGGAGGCGGAGCGGCAGCTCATCCCTCCCAAGATGGCGGCGCGCCCGTTCCCTCAGCCCTCCCAAGATGGCGGGAAAAGGCCGCGCGCGACCCGAAGGGGCGGGGCGCGCTCCCACGGTGCTCCGCGCGGCGCGCGCCGGGCCCGCCGTCTGCGGCCGCCTCACAGCGCAGCGCAGCGCCCGCCTCACAGCGCAGTGCCCGCGCCGGCGGCCGCGCTCCCGCGGGAAGATGGCGGCGGAGGCGGATTCCTGGGGTAGGTGGCGGCCTTCGGGCCGCGCGGGCCTCGGCCTTCGGGCCGCGCGCTCCTCACCCGCTCTGCTTTCCCCCCGCAGACGCCGACACCTTCGAGGCGGCGGAGCCGGTGGCGAAGCGCTTGGTGCCGGCGGGGGTGGCCGGCGACCGCTGGGCCGGCGAGGACGAGGAGGACGACGTGAAGGTGCGCGGGGACGGGGCTCCTCGGCTCGGGTTGGGCCGCCGTCGCTTCGATCCCGCCCGGCCGGCTCCGGGGCGTCCCCGACGGGTTCGCCGCAAAGCTTCGGAGCCGAGCCAGGCTGAAATCGGGCCTCGGCGCGGGCCGGTAGCGATAGGCCTCGGAGAGCGGCGTCGGGCCAGAAGCGGGCAGAGACGGGACGGGCATGGGGAGGAGCCGGCGCCGGGCCGGAGCGGCGGCTGGGCGGCCGGGCCGGGCGATGCTCTGTCACAGCTCTGCGCGGCCCTTCCGCCGCTCCGCCATCTGCGAGCCTTCGGAAGCGGCGCTGCGGCACGTGGGCATCGCACCGGGACTCCGCTGTGCTGTGCTGTGCTCGGAGTGACCTGGTCACCACTTTGTGGGCGCGGGTGTGAAGCCCTGCAAAGCAAACTGAGACAGGGGAGGTTTAGGTTGGATGCTGGGAGGAAGTTTTTCATCCAGAGGGTGGTGAGGCACAGGAACAGGCTGCCCAAGGAGGCTGTGGATGCCCCATCCCTGCAGGCATTCAGGGCCAGGCTGGATGTGGCTCTGGGCAGCCCAGTCTGCTGGTTGGTGACCTGCACACAGCAGGGGGTTGGAACTGGATGAGCACTGTGGTCCTTTTCAACCCTGGCCATTCTGTGATCCCATGAATGTGTGCTGGGTGAGGGCTCACTGCTCTGCTTGGTTAGGTTGTGCCTGTGTTAGGAGAATCTTGGGAAGCACCAATGCGATTGCTCTTGGAGCTTAGGGTGGTACTCTTTCTGTAAGTAGTATGAACAACTGTTCTCTTTATATAGATAAATATTTCTGTAAATTAGGAGCTGTCTGTTCTGCTTCTGAAACGCAGTAACACCCACACCCTGTGGTTATCACTGCTGTGGCAGTACAGCAGGCAAGGTGAGCAGAGGTATCTCTGTATGCAGGGGCTGCAGTCATCTGTAAGCAGAATGTTACAGCGTGACTGTGTGCACGTATGTAACACTGTATGCAGCCTTCGTATTTGTGTGTGTCTATACGTGTATGTACACGTGTTATACAGAGAGTATTTGTGAAGTTTGCTTTTCTGCCTTCCTTTGGAAGTGAGAAACCTTTTTGGTATTGCGCAGCTTGTCCAGGAGAACTGGTCTGTGAAGTGTCACTCATAGAGACACCTCTGCTCTCTGTGGCTGCTGGAATAAAAGAACAAAGCTTTCCACGTGTGCCAGGAATTGGCTTCTTCCCTCTTTCTCAGAGGTTACGCTTTCAGTACTGGAGCTGTATCTGGAGAGGAGGACCTGTCCAGCAAATGGAAGTGTTTCATTTCGATTTGTTCTTTTTGTTTAAATGCTAACCGTTTCAGAGCTGAGTCTGGGAGATTGTTACTTAAGCTCTGGATACCTTGTTTGCCAGGGTCAGCCTTGAAGCATGGATATGAGAAAAAGTGGCCTAAAATGTGAGCACAGAGTGTTTCCCGTGTTCACGTTTTTCCTACCTTTTGTACATATTCAGATCCTGTAGTTTATTTTGCACTTGTTTTGATAATGATCTTACAGTAACTCCTAAGTTCTGGAAACACTGACTTCCCCGGGTTTAAAATTATCATCTTCATTGATAACACAGCTGCTCTGGGCTGTTACCCCAGCACAGCTTTCCCAGGAGGCAGGCCTGGTGCCAAAGGGGTTTCCTCTACTTATCCCTGGGCAGTTCTTGGTTCAGCAAAGCCAAAGTGGGAGGCTGTGGCCTGGCAAAGTGCTTGTGGAGGAGCTCAGCTGAGCGCTGCCATTCCCTGCTCCTGCCCTCTGGTCTGGGCAGGGCGCTGCATTGCCCTGTGCTCAGGGTGGCTGTGGAACAGGGAGAGCCGCTCTGGTCAGCAGTTACTCAGTGCAGCGGAAGGTGATTCCAGCCTTGTTGTAGTGAAGTACGTGTGCAGGAGAGCTGTGGGATACTTGCAGGTTTTCAGCTCCTCGTGTCCTGCTGTGTTACTGGGCGCAGTGCCGCAGAGCTGTGGTTCTGCCCTGGGTCTCTTTTCCTCGAAGCGCTTGGGCTGGGGCTGCTCCCACTCCAGTTACAGCTGCAGAAGCATCTCCTGCACGCTCCTGCTGCACTGCTGACAGGTGCCAGGGAGCAGGAGCTGCTGCTGCAGGGCAGGCTGTGCCCAGGAGAGGGCTGCAGGTGTGGAGCGCTTCCTTCAGCCGTGCTGCCCTCCTTCCTTGTGGGCTTTGTGCCACACGGTGCTTGATTGAAACCTCTCTCTGTGCGGGCTGGGGCCGGGGCCATGGCAGAGAGCACAGAGGTGGTGAAAATGGCTGCTTAAGAAATGGGTGTAACAGACTTAATTAGATAGGAGCTAGATGAGTGCTGCTGCAAATTCAAGTCACCCTCTTGGAATGTGGAAGGGAAGCCTGCTCTCCCACAGGTGCCAATTAGCCCAACGCACTGCGCTGTGACGCCGCGTTCCTCCTCTGGGTGAATGGCTGGGATGTTGCTCACGTTCTGCTCTGAGGTGCAACTCGGAATTCAGGGCTTACGGTTGCAGAGCTCACCCATAATGTGCCCACAGTCTGTGTGACTTCTGTGTATAGCAGGCCTTGCCAAAGCAAGCTCTTAAGCTTGCGGGTTCCATTGATACAGGTAACTGAAATTAGATTCCTGTGTGAGTGATTTCTTGGCTTTACCTTGTGGTGCATAGGTTGTGTGCTGCCAGGCGTGCGCCTTCAGGTCGATTTTAGAGCGCTGATCTCCATACAGAGGGCATCAGTAGAATCTGGAAGGGTACCAGGGGAAGAACATGTGTTCCCATAAATCATACCCAGCTAACTGTTGGGAAGGGACTGCAGAGCTGCTGCTGGCAAACCTGCAGGTGACATAAACGGGTCAGTTCTGTTGGAAGGCCTGCTTCCTCCACGTTCATCTGCTCCATGCTGCGCGTTGAGGTGCAAGCATGCATTGGTTCACGGGGCACAAGGGGTGGGTGCTCAGAGAAGGGCCTGAGCGTGGGAGGTGCTGAGAATGGCCACAGCTGGGATGGTTGGAAAGGCTCAGAAATGTGGTTGCTGTTGGAGAGCAGCAGCTCGTGTGTGGGAAGGGACTTGCAATGGCCCCTTGCCTGGCAGGGAAGTGACAGCTGCTGGCTGAGGGCAGGTTGTGGTCCTGGGGCTGGCATTGGGTTGGCCACTTTCCCAGCTGTACCGACAGAAACTTTCCCATTCTTTGATTAAAGCTGCCTTTTTCTCAGTGATAACTGGTCCTGAAACACTGTGCTCAGCTCCCAGATCATTGTCCTTATTTCACAGCTCCAACTGTGAAATACTCCCCGCTTCCTAACTCAGCTACATAATTTTAATGGATTTGAGAGCATCTAAAAGGCTGTATGTAAGCTGCTGTCCTTTGTGTTTGCCTAACAAGTAGAAATAATATGTAAAAGCGTCTTATGAGCATTTATCTCAATGAAAACTTACTTTGTAGGATAACTGGGATGACGAGGAGGAAGAGGAGGAAGTAAAGGAGACGGAGGTGAAACAAGGTGAGACTCAGGAGTTCACACTGCTGTGTGCAGCATTGCTACAGACATTGCTTTTGTCTGTGTCTGCGGAGTCTAAAACACGTTCCAAACAGGATTAGTTTTGGTTTTGACAGAGCAAGTCTTTTAAACCCCCTGCTCAGGTGCTGCCATCTGAGCTCTGCCTCTTTCTCTTTGTGTTTTCCTGGTTATTCAAAAAAACACCAGGAGACCTCAAGTGCCGTATTGTTGAATGTCTTACAGAGCCCAAAGTTTCAGAAAAAAAGAAAATAGCAGAAAAGATAAAAGAAAAAGAAAAGCAGCAAAAGAAAAAGCAAGAGGAGCTTAAAAAAAGGGTAATTCCTTTTTCTTTGTGGGTTGGTTGTGGGTTACTTTGGGGGGCTGAGCGGCAGCTGTGGAGATCGTGGCTGATGGGCTGAAGCAAACGCCAGCCCTGCGCTTCACACGTGGAGCTGCCAGTGTTAAGGACTGTGGGGAGAGGGGGGGACACCTGGGTTAGGCCTTCCTGGGGGGTAATTATCCCTGGGTAGTGAGCTTTGAACGGCAGCCTGTGCTCCCAGGGCAGTGCAGAAATGCAAAAGGCAGCCTTTCTGTAAGCCTGTATCTTAAATGGTCCCTGGAGGTGTTTGAGGGGTTGGATGGGGCCCTGGGCAGCCTGGGCTGGTATGAAGTGTGGAGGTTGGTGGGCCTGACTGCGGTGGGGGTGGGAGCTTCGTGATCCTTGAGGTCCCTTCCTGCCCAAACCATTCTATGATTCCGTGCATGCCACAAGAATGGATGTGTTATTTCTGTAATGCGATTAAATTGCAGAGAAGTTAAGCAGTTGGCGTTGTTACGACTCATTGGGATGGTTGTTGGGTTTGTACATGCTTGGAGGACTTCAGACAGAAGTGAGCTACTCAAATGGTGCTGGAAAAAACACGGTTTCTTGTGACACCTCCCCTCAATGCTCCCTGTATTTATGTGGGTGCTCTTTTTTGTTTTGTTTTAAATGCAGTTAGAGGCTCCAGAGGAACATAAAGAACTTACACCAGAAGAACAGTTAGCAGACAAACTACGACTAAAGAAATTGCAAGAGGAGTCAGACCTTGAGTTAGCAAAAGAAACGTTTGGTAAGCTGCTGTGCCATGGTGAAGCTTTCAGGGGTGTGCAGCCATCCTGCAGGCAACTGGTGGGGATGTGGCTGTGAGAGCACACGCAGGTTGTGCTGCTGAGGGTCAGCATGGCTTTAAATCTGTGCTACTGGAAACTACTCTGGTACTAAGGAGCAATTGCAGAACTGTCTGTGCAGTATAAGGGGTTACTCCTTAACATTTTGGTCAGAGGGAATAGGAGGAAGATGGCCGGCTGAATTTCCCCATGTATTGGTGTTTCTGGTGAATGGATGAATGTGTGAGAGAAGTGCTGCCTTCTGCCGTTCTGCAGAGCCTTATGGCTTCAGCCTGCCGGCTTTGGGCCCCGTGGCACAGTGCAGTGTGTGTGTGCTTCGTGTCAGGCAGTCTGTGGTGGCTGCTTCCCTGTGGGGTGACTTTGCTCCCTTGGGTAGACATAAGTGGATGCAGGGCGGCTCGTTCTCTTCTGCCCTTATGCTGTGACACAAGGGCGAAGATGCCAAAGTGTGGCAGTGTGAAGCCTGCTGCTTTGCTCAGTGAAAGCTGCTGTGTGCCTTCAGGAAGAGGATGGTGCCTGAAGGGGGAAGGGCTCTGCTTAACACAGTTGTAAAGAACCAGCAGAATTTTGCACTGAGGAGCTCGGGTTTTGAATTCCCTGTTAAAGGAAGGGGGGCTCTGTGTTGCCAGCACTGCCCTGTGCCCTGCAGGTTGCTAACTCGGCCATTGCTTTGTTTGCAGAAGATGGGAGGGAGCTGTGCTTTGGCAGTGCTTGATGAGAAGGGGAGAACTGAATGCGTTTCTTTTCTTTGGTGCCATCTTTCAGAGACCACAGCCAGTGTGTTCTTCTAACACGTGTGCCTTCCCTCGCAGGTGTAAATAACACTTGTGGAATAGATGCCATGAATCCCTCTTCAAAAGATGACTTTACGGAATTTGGCAAACTACTAAAAGAGAAAATCACACAGTATGAAAAGTCCTTACATTACGCCAGCTTTTTGGAAGCATTAGTTCGAGACGTTTGTATTTCATGTAAGTAAAGTGAAGGGCTTCCTAGAATCCACTGCCAGGATTGTAGCAGGGTGACCTTGAGGGTGAGCTGTGGACTTAAAACCGAAACCAAGATTAATGGTGCTGAGCAGAGTGTCACTGAGTGTGAGGCTCTGTCCCAACCAGTGTGCTTGTGCAGCAGGTGCTTGTGCAACTGTTGGTCTTCCTGTGGTCACCTCAGAACAGTCACCAGAACGGCAGGTTTTCATGCTCTCACCCATCTCTCTTGAAGCAGTTTCTGGATCATAAATGTTTCTCTGAGCCAGTAACGGCAGCAGCTCTGCTGGGAGGACTGTTACAAAAGTGAGGTCTCGTAATTCCGAGACTACAGATTAATTGTTCTGGAATTCAGCATGTGACCATACAGAGATAAAGTACCTCACAGCCCTGTTTTTGCCCTGCTCTGGTTGGTGGAAGCAGTTGGTGGATCGGTTGTTTGAGCCCTTTTGCTGTGCTTCGCTCGCGCTGCCTTTCAGCCCCGTGGTGGCTGGATGCTGCATAAGGCTGTGCACACAGGGCTGCCAGCAGTGCTGTACGATCCCAGGGCTGAAGTGAGGGACCCGCAGCCTCTTGGGCAGCTTAATACTGTACTGCTCTTTTTTGGGTGTCTAGAAGAGTTGATATTTTACTGTGCTGCCTTCTTATTTTGCTCCTATTGTTCAAGCATCTCCCTGTTAAGACTGTACACCAGCTCTTAATTTGCACCTTCCCTTCTGCACCGTTCCAGCAGTGTTACAAAGGCCTGTGAACAGCACGTGCTGATCACAAGGACTGGAATAATTACCCAGTCTGTTCTGCTGTTTTAAATTGATCAAGTGCCAGCGTTTCCTTAGTGCTAATGCTTACCTCTGCATGAGAGAATTGTGGTGATGGGGTATGTGAGCACAGTACTGATGAGGAATCTCTTTTTTTCTCTTCTGTAGTGGAAATTGATGACTTGAAAAAGATCACAAATTCCTTGACGGTACTATGCAGTGAAAAACAGAAACAGGAGAAGGTAAGACTTGCTCCCACAGCTGGCTGCAGCAGAAGCAGCACCTGCTGAAGGTGCTCATTGCCTGCACGGCACAACAGGTCCAGCACTGACCTGAACTGCTGATTGTGCTGTGTGTGACAGTTGGGGACGTTACATTTTGGATGCTGATCTAAAACAAAATGCCTTTACATGTGTGAGATAATCAGGAGTTCATCGAATTCAGATCAGTGGCCAAAGCCTTGGCTCATAGACATGGAGCTGAGCTGTGTGCTCACCTGGTGCTGTCCTGGCAATGGAGAGGCCTAAGCCAGCACCCTGACACCACAGGGCACCAGCTCAGCAAGGCAGAGTTTTATCCAGCTGTGTTCATTTAAATTTATCTAGGCCTTTTCCTTGCTCTATCTATCTATCTGTATTCTGCCACAACAGTGATAAAAACCACATAAGTTCCTTAATTTCATTGTTGGTTTTACAAGAGGGAGCTCTAGCCACAGCTGTGCTACTTGCCTAGAGGTTCAGTGACACAGGATGAAGGAGGAGCTGGGGATGTCTGCGATGCAGGGAGCTGTGGGACGCTGGGCAGTGCAGCAGCTGTACTGGGAGGAGATTGCTTTGGGTGCTCAGGTAGAAATGACTGGCAGTGCAGCATGCACTGGGGAGCAGTGATGCAGGTATTTGTTCCTCTGAGGCTCTACTGAAGTCAGAAGGAAGACAAATTGCTGTGGATGTGTAAATTAATACACCCTCCTTCCTATTTAAGCAGAGTAAAGCCAAAAAGAAGAAAAAAGGTGTCGTGCCTGGAGGTGGTTTAAAGGCTACTATGAAAGATGACCTGGCTGATTATGGAGGATACGATGGAGAATACGTACAAGAGTTTGAAGACTTCATGTGACATTTATCTCCCCTTCTGCTGTCTTTCTGTTGCCCATAACCCCTTAAACATGTAGCACAACTTTCTTTCTTTAAATTCTGCCAAATGCTATTATCAAAGCTGCGGTGTCTCTGTGCTGGTGGCTCAGCGCGGCAGGCGGTGCTCAAGTGCTGCCATTCCTGCTCTGTGCTCGAGGCGTTGGAAGGAAGCAGCTCAGAAGCTCCGTAAATTACAGGGAAAAAAAAGGAACAACCAAAAACCACCAAACCGAAACTGCCGAATTCTGATAACAATAATTGTTGCTGTTTGATTTTATAGTAACCAAATTGGAAATGAATTTCAAAGAGGCAAAGTGTTACCAGCGGCACAGTTCTGCGATATGGCCTTAACTGTACCTCCCTGAATGAGTTGTTGGATGAACAAAAGCAGTTTGCAGAGGGCATGATGGGTGTGCACTTAGTTCTACAATTGCTTTGTCTTACGTTAGAGCTTGAGGTTTTCAGTGTATTGTGAAGGGGAACTGCTAACTTCAGACCTGGAGGCGTCGCTGAGATGCGCTGCTCCACAGCCTGACAGCAGCACAGCAGTGCTGGGTGAGAGCAGGGACAGAGCTCCTGATTGGGAAAAACAAAACAAAAACTTGTGAGTATGAAGTTGAGTTTCCGTTCATCTGAATTTCTACTAATGCAGCTGTATGGGTTGGGTATCTTTAACAGTTCATCACCTGGTTTCAGTGTAAAAAATCAAACACGACTTTGGTCTCCTGGGCTGCGGTCGCTCTTTCATGACTCGGCTGTTTTCTTTCATTTAAAAACAACTTGCTTGGCAAACTGCAGCAGTTACTACAGTGGGGCAAATTGTTACGTTAACAATTATGACATCTGCAATGTTTTATAAAGCAACTAATTTAATAAAAATCACTATTGTGAGGACTTCACTATAGCAGGCTTTGGCCCAGTTCTTTAAGCATACTGCTGCCTTCCTGCTGAGCCTGGACTGTCCCACTGCCACCCTCACCCACGTCGGCAGCCCGGAGCTGAACACGCTGGCTCCCAGCTCCAGGTGAGGCCTTGTCCCCACGGCTGCCCTGCACGAGTGTGGGAAGGAATTCACAGCTGTGAGTTGAGCACAAATATTAGATTCTTATTTGCTGCTCTCTTAGGATTTATTAAGCAGTAGGAGGTGCTGTTCAAGACTTCATCACTCAGCTGGAAAACGGAAACAAGCTGCTTATCAGAGAGGAATCAAAGATGACACTACAGATCACCTGCTACTTGTTTAGGAGCCAATTAATTCTGCTTATTTTATTGTCAGGGTGCAGGATGTATTACTTCACTCTTCTGTTGGTGTAGATGCAGTTCCTATGGTGATCCCTTCTGCCCCCAGTTCCTAACGCTCTGCAGAGCCCTGAGGTCCACTGCCAGTTGTGCCCATCCCTATTTGCCATCAGTCAGGTATTTGTAAAGGGTAGATTTATTGTGCAGAACACCTTCAGGTTAAGACAGCATCAACATTTTAAATATTTACAACCACCACCCTTTTTCTGGAGTTACGTAGCAGCACGTGACTGTAAGCATTAGGAAATGTGGTAGAAGCCCACTGACCATGCAGGCTGTGGTGCTGGTGCGTGGTTCTAGTTGGATAACATGTCATTAAGGCAGCATCCAGTCTGTGCGTCCTTCAGGAGCACATTGACCACGTCGTAGAACTTGTTCTCATAGGCCAGTCTGTAGTAGGTGGAGATGTCCTCGCAGTAAGCCAGCAGCTTCTTCAGATTTCTCAGAGCAGCATCAGTGGGGGGGTGCTGCTTACACCTGAAAATAATTTCATGTGACACTCAGATGGGGTTTGCAGCCAGTAAGGCTTTTGTCTTGCTAAAAGAAAAGTATTTCTCAAGAAGAGGCTGTGCTCAGCCTCTACATTTGCTTCTCTTGGCTGCTTATTTTGCTGCAGTTCATTTTAAAAAGATGCAGTATGACCAGCATTAGTTAAGGCCCTCTGTTCACCCTGCTTGATAAAAACAATAATAGATCTGCTGCTGTTATTTCCACACTACGCTTACGAAACTGAGCATGCACTCCAGGTTCCTACATACTGCACTTTTGCACAGGAAAGTCTTTAACAACAGTAGGACTTGCATGCTATTGATGTGCAGCTTCTTGTTCTGCCTGTGAAAAACAAAATTCCCAATGTGACTGCAGAGCGACTCACTTCTTAGCAATCTCCTCAAACAGGGCAGGCTTCAGCAGTCTCTGCTGTTTAAATTCTTCCAAGTAACTGAAGTCTCCCTTAGTGATCACTTGTTGGTACAGAACTTCAGCCCAATCTGGAACAAACTCGTACGCCTCGGCCACAACAGCTGCCTGCAGGGAGGAGAGATGCTGGAGGTACAGGGCAGGAACATCTGCTTAGCACAGACGTTGTCTTCTGTCTGCAGCAGCAGTGTGGCCTCGGTGGCCACGTGGCAGAGCTGACAGGAGCAAAGTGCTCCCACACCTGGTGCTTACAGCTACCGATTCCCAAAAAAAAGCAGCAGGAGAGAAAGCCCAACTTACTTGATAGAAGCGAGGCAAGGACACGATGCATTCCATCAGGTTCTGCCTGTTCCTGTTGATCAGCATGGTGCTCTGGCCAGCGCTCAGAAAATGCAGCTGCAGGGTGATGAGCTTCGTGAGGCGGCGGCAGCGCAGGGCCTGGCGGACACAGGAGTCCTGGGAACAGAAACGCTCTGAAGGAGGAGGACAAACTGCTGACTGAAACACGCAGCTCCCCACCAGCCACTTGGTGTGTGCAGCAGTGCCCTGTCACACACTGACAGCATCCCGTTCGTTTTAAACGAAATCTCGCTCACTGCCAGGATGTTCATGATCTGATCACCCCGCTCTTTAAAGGCTCTTTGTACTGCTTCCTTCTCACTTGCCCTGAGTGTAAAGCAGTTACGCTCACAGTCGCTCCTCGAGGACTTGGGAACCTCCCTGCAATCCTACAAGTCTGAACGGTGAGCAGCATGCAGTGCTGTGACAGCAGTCTTACTGAGGCTGCTGTGTGCTGCACAGCTGACAACCCCGAGGTTCAGGTGCTGATGTTTTATGGGGCTGGCACCCTGCTCAGCCCCACAGCAGCTCTTTGTTCCCGCAGGTCAGCTCACTTCTCATGTGCCATACAGATCTCTGTGGTGTTACCTTAGAGTAACTTTCTGCTGCATCAATGAAGAGGGTCAGAGCTTTCATCAGCAGTTTCTTTAAGTTTGCAACATCCTGAAGAGACTCCTCTGAAACGGGGGGAAAAATGGAATAATGAATTATTTCCACAGGTGACAAAGTAAGATGAAAAATACTTAGCACCAATGCTGTGTGCGCTCATTTCAGAAAGCAGCAGAAAAATCTCTTATATCTATATAAAAAAAAAAGCTCTGGGAAATGGTGAAGCTGTTAGAGCTGTTGGGCTGTGAGCCAAAGCTGCTGCAGGAGCTGCCAGCACATCACACAGCGGGGAACTCAGATGGCAGCAGGTTCTCTCTCTCTCACACACACGCACAGTAATGCTTACCTCTATGCTTCTGTAAAGCAAAATGAACAAAAATCCCTACACTGCATCACACCAACAATAAAGTGAGGGAAAGCTGCATGCGTCCTGAGCTCCCAGCACTGAAACGTTATGTTCCAGTAACAGGCAACACCTCAGCTCCTTGAAAAACACCAACCAGAGCAGGCAGATGCACCCCGCAGTGCAAGTGGGGCCCTCCCTCCAGCCAGGGCACCACCAGTGGATGTTACAGAACAGAGCAGGGAGCCACAGCTGCATTCACCAGCACGTCTTCCTTCTTAACACAAACACAACACTGAGGGACCTTTGGTGATCGTGTGCTGCATCCTGCAGCAATCTGGCGTGCTGCAGCAGTGCCCACACTCCTATTCCTTGGCTTTGCAGCTGACACTCACCCCACGGCTGAGACTCAATCAGTTTCAGCTGAATGCAAGCAGCAGCCTCGTGGTTCTCCCCAATCTCCCGGCACATGCTGAAGCACAGGGCGATCATGTTGTGCTTCTCACTGTCCCCTGGGCGGCAGCGCTTGATGTAATCCAGCAGAGCTGTCTTCAGTGTCCCACTCTGGTCAGATAAAGGATTACCAAATTCAGATCTAAAGAGCTTATTTCTCACCCACATCTTTGTACTGCAGGCACATCTGTCCTGATACGATTCTCCAAAATGTGATTATTTCTCTCTGGGGTGTCTCATGAAACCCAGAATTAATTCATTACTTGGGAAAACTATTCCACACTTCCTACACTGCAGTAATTGGGATCCCCAGACAATTTCACCTTGCTGTGAAATACCAGTTTCTGATGTAGACGCAGTGCTCTGAAAACATTCCCCCTTCATGTCCCACCACCTACCGGGTCTAACTTCTTTCTCATGAGCACCTCAAAGTAATGCTTCTCGTGCAGCAGCTCAAATATGTAGGTCATCTCATTGTATCTGCCAATCCCAGTGAGAAGACGAACCTGCGGGAGCAGCAGTGTAAGTACACAGCTCACACCAACACAGAGATGGTCTGCCAGAGAGCAGCAGTGCTGTGCTGGGGAGAAGGCCTGGCACAGAGCAATGCAGTGCATCACACAGGTGGATGTTCCCTCCGAGCCAAGAGGCTTTCTTTTTAGATCAGCCTGCTGCTCTGTTTTCCTTGTGCTGTGGAAGGGCGTGCTGTTAGCAAATGAAACACTCAGTGACCCTGTAGGCCCGTCTATACATTCCCCTTGCAGTACCACCACTGCACTGAGCACAGTGCGAGGCTGCAGCAGAGCACTGCCAGCCCCAGCTGAGGGACTCCTCCATCCCACCACAGCCCGACCCCCAGGGCTGCTCAGAGCAGTTCCTTGCTGACACGCTGGAAGAAACCGTCACACATCTGCAGGCAACAAACAGGGCAGCAAACACACGCACCATGAGTCCATACTCATCATTAGGTGCCAAGTGCTCATCTGTGAGAAGTCGTGCTGCCTGCAGGACCCTGGTGATTCCTTCCATGTGGCAAGTCAGACTAAAGCAATGGTGGGCCAAAATCAGCAGTTCTGTAACTGAACAACACAAGAACTCAGTTATTTCAGCTATCAGCACACACACACAAACAAAACCGTGTTTTGTCTGCAGACTAAATTCATGCCATGCTTTAGCAATACATTCATTGTCCATATATTCAGATTACCATCAGATCTGAGATAAATAGCAGATGCTTTTATCAGCATTGCTTTCATTCTTTGTGATGTGATCTCAAGCCAAGTGCTGCCATGCTTGGTGATGCACTCCTTACCATTGCTTGCCATCTACTCACTGCATGACAGTTCCCCACGTGGCACAGAGGAAATTTTCTCCAGCAGCTTCATGCCCACCAGTGTGTGGTCCTGGCACAGCTTGGCAAGCTGCAGGAACGCCTGGCTCTCAGCTGCAGGGTTGGAAACCTGCTTCTGTCCTGCACAGAGACACAGCCAGTCATACCCAGTGTGCTACAGTGACAGAAGAAACAAAACCAACGTAACCTCACCCGACTGAGCGAGGGCTTGGAATTACATTCTCAAGACATTTCTGATCTCAGTGCTGAGATTTGGGGATCAGGTACTACTGCCTTGGAAATCCAATCCTTCTGAACATCTGTATTGCCACTGCAATGACACACACCTATAATCTCACACATCCAGCAAGCTGCTGCTGCTGAAAAAAGGCATTTTGTAACACATCCCTTGCAGTGGCTCTGACTCGTACTCTTCCACCAATCAGTTCAACTCATGAACTCAAAAGAAAACTCCTGTTTTCTGCTGGGTTAGTAAACTGACTCCTCTAAGAGTGGTGCATGAAATCATCCAAGCTTACACAAGTGAACTGATACGAGGGGAACAGGAAGAGCACAAGTCTGCAAGGGAGAAGCAGAAAATGTAAGGAACAGAGGAAAACACAGCCTGAATCCCAGATCTCCTTCCGATGGCTCATCCTCTCTCACAGAGCCTTAACGTTAACTGTCATAATGTAATATTTTTATAACCTTACAGAGCTGCCTAAACGTTACCATGGTAAGACTCCAGTATCTTCAGAGCAAGGATAATCTTCAGATGCAAAGATATCACATTTTCAAACAAAAAAGTGTTAAAAACCAAGGCTGAGGGCCATTAGTACCTTTTCCTTCCGAAGAGGCCAGCAGCTCCTGCACGACTTCTTTGGCCACCAGCTCTGCCACGGTTTCGGGCTGCAGGCCCTGCGTGGTGATGAATGCCTGAGCCCTCCTGCATCGCTCTGCCTGCTGCGATGACAGAATTGCTCGAAGCACTTTTTCAGGGTCAAGGGCTGACATCTCACTGTAGGAGCAGTTCAGTTCCTAAGAAACGTACATGCAGTTAAGAAGGTGCACAAGAGGAAATCCAATCGCAGCACATAAACTGACTCGCAGCATCTCATCTTAATCGGCCAGTGCAAGGGAAGTGCTGCAGGAGGAGATAAAACTCAGTTTCAAAACATGTAAACATAATCTTATGTCACTTCAGAATGCCTTCATCTGTGTATGTTCAGTGTTAATGTTCTCCAGACCAGGGTGGCACGCAAGAACTCCATCTGAGGTTAATGCAGAGCTGCTGCTAACAGACAGATGCTTTCCTGAACCAAATAAAACCCAAATAGCCACCACAAAGGCCTAACTCAATGAACAACACATGCCTGAAGGATTATTAAGAATGCACATCAAAAGAGACTCGGGCTGAGATCTGGCTTACTGGAGTGAGGTAGGAGCCTGGGGAGTCGAGGAGCATCTGGCCACGTTTCCCACAAGGGCTGGCAGTGCTGCTCTCTGCAACTTGTTTCTGGCACCTAAGCAGTGCTTTCATCACTCCTCATCCCCCTCTGCACAAACCTCCACAGCACAGCCTGATACAAACCACTCGTTTCCTTGGTAACGTTACCAGAGCCATACCTGAGAAAGTTCGTACAGACAGAGAACCTGTCTGCAGTAGTTCCTGCCATGGACACATTCCTCTGTGAGAGCCTTCAGGCTGAGGACAATCTGATCATCCAGAGATGGGTCTGCAATGTGCGTCCAGTCCTCAGAGCTTGATGCTGGAAACAACAACGTTATGAATTCCTGCCTCACAAAGGCAGGTAACAGCAAGCCTCACACCTGCAGCAAGACTTCACAAGTCTGCAGCAAGTTCAGCAGATTTTGTCAGTCTTGGAACATTGAACTCTTGACATCAGTGATCTGTTATTATCCTTATTGTTACAATATACACAGTATGGCAGAACACAAGGGATTAAAAATATCCACACCACTTTCGATGAGAATTCCTAAGCAGATGAGAGCAAGGAAATGGCTTCAGCAGTGTTTCTGAAGGCTTCATTTATCCCGTCCTATTCTTATTAAGCCTTATATATCTTATTACTGGAAAGCTTTCTAGTTTGTACCTCATGAACATGCACACGGTGCTTTATACACAACTGTACTAAGAAACAGTAAAACCATTACAATGCACAAAGAATTCAGACAAACACATTCACCAAAGTAGTTCCATGCATCAGCTCCACAAATGCACTCCAGATTTGTAAAGCCTGCGTTGCAGAAGCAGGAACACAGAACAGCAATGCTTTACCTGAATTGGGAACTAGAAAAAACAAATGGTTGAGACTCTGAAACACATCAAGCCTGGGTGCATCGCAGGACTTTGGAACCAAATAAATAACCTGCAAAAACTTCGGGGGAAACAGTAACTAAGAAGAGTCCTTCAGAAGGACTTCATTACTTGGCAGGTGGCTGCTGTAGTGTTACTTACTGCTCGGGACTCTGCTCTGCTGCGATGCACTGCTTTCCTGCGTCTTCTCTGCTGCTACAAGAGCCTGAATATCTGCGTGCACTTTGTCCAGGTCAGCCTCCCCTGAGGCCAGGGCTCTGCAGTGCAGTACCAGTGAAACGTCTCTGCTGTAGAAGTGGAAGTAGCGACACACACGGCTGGCCTCGTGCACGCTTCCTTCATCGAGAAGGCATCCGAGCAGAAACCGGAGCGCCTCCTCCTCATCGTCAGCCAAGGTCTGCTGATGCTCCCCGAATTCCAGACCCTCCACGTTCAAGCAGCTGGGTGCGTTCAGAGCAGGCAGCTTTGAAAAAGAAAACTCCTCGGCCAAGTTATCAAAAGTGAAATCCCCATTCGCTGCGGCACAGGAGGAGGAGCGCCTCGACCTGCCTGACCCCTCAGCTGCAGACAGTGTTTGTTGTGTGATACGACAAGTCCAGATCTGTTTCTCTATTTCTTCTAGTTTGTCCAGTGCCACCGAGGCGTCCTTGGCTAGCCAATGGCCAGCCAGGGTCAGCAGCAAATGTCTCTCTGCAATGCTGTTTATCTTCTCAGGAACTGAGGATTCAAACACCACATCGGCCTGATTCAAAAAGAAATCCGATGCAGCTTTGCTGGAGATGCAATTTTTCATGAAGCTGTCGTTACATTTTTTCCAGAATTTCATTCTTATCTGCTCTTGATCCCACTCTCCCGCGTCTCTTAGAAGTTGCAGATCTCTTAGAACCTGCAAAATTCACACAGATTTTACAAAGCTTCCAAAACAAACATAAAGCTGTGTTCTCAATGCTACCAATGACAGAAGCACCAGAGGTGACCATCACTGCTCCCTGTGCCGTACCTCTCGTGTAACCACGCTGTCCGCAGGCAGTTCAGCCAGCTCTGCCACCTTCCGAGCCAGAGAGAACAGTCCTTTCTCTTGGAGCTGCTCCAGAATCGATCTGCACTCATTCTGAAACGTTTCTGGGCTGAATCTGGTCAGCATGGAGGGATTTACGGGCACGGAGGAACCCTTCAGGATCTCACTGAGCGCATAGAGTTTCTTCACATACAGGCCTGTTTCAAAGGGGCACAAACAGTTACAGCAGTTGGTTCTGAACTCAGCTTATGCCAATGCCAGCATGCAGCCTGCCAGAGGAGCACAGATTTTACACTCTAAAGCTTACAGTATCTACACCCAGAACTGAAACACTTCTGCAGATAACGCGTGCTCCTCACCAACAAACCTGTGCTTACCCAGATTCCCAACCAGACTTGCACACAATTTTCATCACTGCAGTTCCCCATAAGAACCAGTTCTGCTTACATCAGTTCTCTCACTGAACGAAACACCACAAACACACTTCAAGCAATGGCAGCCAGTCACTCCAGTAAGGCTGTACTGCAGGTCAAAGCCATAACATCACCTATCAGAACAGCTCTATTTACCATCAAGCAGAAGATTATCCGTTGCAGCAAGCAGCTGTAGGAGCTTTCCCAATTCGTACTCTGTCCTGCACTGCTGCAGCATCAACTCCAGAAGGAACAAGGCCTGTGATTCCAGCCACTGCACAGGGACTTGTGAAGCTGCCGGTCCTTCGGCCGTCTTAAGCTGTGCGTACAGAAAGGTCTGTGAGCTTGGGGCTTATTTTGGGTGAGTTATTCTGCACACTGCTGACAATCACACTGCTTATCAGAGATGCTCCACATAGAACTCCTTCAGGAAACCACACGTGCCACCCCCACGTGGGGATGTTGGACTTCCATCTGAAGGCAGTTTTACTACAGGGCTCATGATAGTGAGGAGGAGACAGAACTGTAAGAAGGATGAACAGATAGCTAAAATAAATGGTTAGATCAACAGCTCAGCACACTTCTGTCCACTTTACAAGCGTATGCACTATGTGAGTGGTGCACAGGAAAGGGAAACTGATCTGCATTGGCTTGAATGGCAGGAAGGAAAACAACGCAGCATTATGGCACGCAGTGCTGATTACAAAGACATTCATGGGACTAGAAAATCACAGGGGAAAGGAAAGCACTGAAGTTATTTGTATGCAAATCTTTGTGTGACGAACAAGGAACGCAGAATGAAACCACTCTGATCCTTTTAGAATTGACTGCCAAGTCAGTGCTCCAAATGGACTTCAGAACAGCAGTTCACTGAGCAATTGTCAAAGAGGCATTTGTACAACTGCTAACAACTGCCAGAACCGAAGCAATGGCACGGAGATGCTTTCAGAAACACAGCTCTCTCTCTCGAACAGGCAGTCCCTGTAAGTCACTGCTCTATCAGCAGAGCAGAGAATACCACAGATAATTCAGCGTACCAGCAGTGGTCCTACCTGAGTCAATGTCAGCCCTCAAACAATGAAATGCTCACACCTGAAAGCTACAGTGGGAATTTAGCCTGCTGTACCAACTCAGAATAAGACTAAGAAAAATACACTGCAGGTTTGGAAGAAATTATACTTTCTTCCATCACCTATCAAAAGAACCTGCTGCAAACGATTCACTCAAAAAAAAATCAGCTCCCAGATCACTCTGGACACTTATTACTTCAATATAAGACATTGGATAGCTATCACATTCTAATAGGGGGAAATCAATGCAAAGAGATTTACAGAAAATGAATCCTTACATTTGTGAGGAGTTTCTGAAACTCGTCCAGTTTGGTTTTAGCCTCGTTGTATTTTTTACAGTCCATGCACAGGTGGTACATCTCCAGTATGTGCAGTAAAGGGGAATCCTTCAAGACACAAAAACAGATTATAACTCTTTCCTAAAAGTACTTCAGTAAAGGAAGAATTGTGTTCCTCAGCACCTGAACAAAAATACTCTCGTTTATTAACACTGATGTGAGCTTGAGATGTGATCTTCAAGTCTGTAATGGTTGGAAGAACTTCCACTCCAAGATCTCCTTACTTGGCTGCATTGTTCAATCTATCACATGCAGGCCATCCAGACCACAAAGAACAAGACAGAGGGGCATCTGCAGGCACCCTTCCCTCCGAGAGATGTGAGATGCACTCATGCTCACTCGATGACATGACTTACCTTTAAAAAGAGCTGGAATCCCCTTATAAGTGTTTGACATTTTTGCTTTCTTAGAAACACCTTCCAGATAAGTGACAGGTCATGAAGATCCCACTTGTGATTTTCTACTGAGCTCTGAACGTGTTTTGTTGCTTCAGATCTGGTAACACTATCCACACTGGTAATGATCCAGACACAGAGACAGTGAATAATGTCAGCCTCCTGTCAAACAAAAATGATGGGTTTGTACCGACCAGACAAAAAATGCCACCTCACCACATACAAGCTGGCCAAATGTGTCTCAGAACTTACAACAATTTGCACAAAAACTGAGAAAGAAATTGGTGGAGTGCAACCCACATATTGACTGAGCGCAGCGACTGCACAATGACAGCATCTCCACTGCTTATTGTCTATTCCTCTAAAAGATCAACAACTCACGCAGCACTCACAGGGAAACACGCTGCTAGAACACTCAGAATGGGCGCGTGTTCCCTCAGTCCTTCAGCCAAAAGGTGACACGAAGCACCGGGGCTCTGCTGACAGCGGAGAAGGATTTGGAAGAGACCGTCTGCACGCCTGCCCCCAGCGCTGCCCCCAGGGCCCCCCGCAGCGCCGCGCAGAAATGGGGACTTCTCCAGAGCCAGCACCAGGTGATGCTGCAGGACGGGAGCGAAGCCTTCGAGCACAGACGTGACCTAGGAAAACAGTGACAGCAGCATGCAGAGCAAGGCCCATGGAGGACGAGGGGAAAGCTGGCTGGGGCTCGAAACGCACAGGAGTTGAACACCTTTCACATTTGGTTTTTCAGAATGCTTCTGGAGAGCTGAGAAGGAAACGTGTGTGCAGATGTGAATTATTCTACTGAAATAGTGAAGCTCCCCCTTTTATGTGAAGCTACAATGATTCCCAGAGAACCCATTTTTCTCATCTCTCTTGCACGACATCACACACGGGTGGCAGCACAGCTCTGACTGTCAGTTGTGGAGTTAGGCATTTTTCTTCTCCAGAAAGCAATAGGAGGATGCAAATTAAAAACAAAGAGGGCTGCTAAGTGTCTCATAAGCTGGAATTTGCCAGTGAGCTTCTTCTCATTATCTTTTCTAAATTGCATTTAATTGTTACCTGCTGGCAATTCTTTATTCATTTTAAATCACACGTAAAGGAGTGCAACTTTCTCGAACATATGGGAACCACCTCTTCAACCAAAAAGAATGGTACCAAATTCTTCTCTCTTTTCCTTTTTTGTTTTTTTTGGAGAACATCACAATGAGCATTCATGAAGATCTCTGCCATCTAGAACCATACACAGACAGCTCACCTCATCGGGCTTATAGCCGTACAGCTGGGCCTGGATGATGAACTGCAGCCAGTCGTTGGATTCAGCACACTCCTTCAGGTAGGAGGTGCTCAGTTTTGTGGTATGGAGTTTGCAGAACTGCATCACCAATGACCACTGCTGTCTGGAGTCACTGGATGTCCTGCACAGAATTCAAAATAAAAATTAAAAAAAGGAAAAACACCTAAGAACAACCTTTGAGCTTCTGCTGGAATGAACTGACGTTCCTAGATGTTACCAGTGTGCAACTACGGCCCAAGATCCACACCTGCAAATGGCAACAGCTGCACAGCCCACAGCTCACCACAGCACATCAGCTCTGTGGGAGCTCCCAGCCGCAGTCTGTCCACGCTCCCTTCCACGAAGCCTCTGTCTTGACAACAGAAGCTTTGAGAATGATCCCACAGCCTTCCGTCCCAGCTGTGCTCTGTGGAGCACTAAGCCCAGTGTGCCGACAGAACTCCAAATTCTTGCCAGTACGCCTCCATGGCCTCTGCTACTTGAACCTGGAACTGTATGCTAAACTCATGTTAGCCAGTGTTAGCCAGTGTACTACAGCAAAACACACCCACAGCTCTTTAACAGTGTCTGAAATTACAAATGATAAAATCCAACGCTCAATTTCAATTTGCCATCATAATCCTTTAATTCATTTTCCTTACCTCTTTATTCCTTGATGCTCAATTGAATCCCAAAAGGCTTCTTCTAAGGATTTAAGAACTTCATCTGTTGCTGCTTTTTCACCATCAGCCAACCTCATTAATTGTTCAACTGTTGAGAAAGAAAACATTACCACTGCTGAGATTAGAGCAGCAGCATCAGGATTAACAGGAAGCACAAGTGCTATTCCTGCAAACGCTTCAGTAACAGCCAGCAGGTAGAAGACAGCTGCACATGTGTAGTCACTAATCCAACTGCCCAGTTATTCCTAGGACAAATTTGATTTCTTTACAGCTTTGAACACCTGATTCCACTGTGGTTGCAGACAACTTTCCAAGTACAAAAGAGAAAACCTTTGTTTAGTCCTCTAGTTGTGTTACAACATCAGGTGGGACCTTACTGAGGCATTCAATAGGCAGCTGTTTGGTGGCATCTGTCAGATACTCCTGCCATTCTGCCTGCATGCCACCTTACAGCCCTCCTGCCTCGTTTGGAATTGGA
This sequence comes from Centrocercus urophasianus, assembly GCF_019232065.1. Taxonomy (NCBI): domain Eukaryota; kingdom Metazoa; phylum Chordata; class Aves; order Galliformes; family Phasianidae; genus Centrocercus; species Centrocercus urophasianus. Next base: position 180,760 of record NW_024884789.1, read on the forward strand.
AGGAAGCAGGAGCACGTGAACAGCCAGAGTTTTGACTCTTCAAATTAAACTCTTCAAACTCCCATTGCATTCCTGAGATGGTAAGCACCATCTTCCAGCTGGTCACTGCCTCTCCTTCCAATGAATACAAAGCACGCTAGGCTAAAGAGAGCAAAAAGCATGCATACCCAAAGATTCCCTTATTTGACTGTGCTGAGACTCCTCATTTCTGGTTTTGTAACTGAATATCATGTTTGCAACCTTAATGTCAACTCTCAGTTTGAGGCTGCTGAGCCCAAGCAGCTCCAGAAAGCACACGCAGGCAGCTGCTACTGAAGGCGTATTGAAGAAAGAAAGGCCTAGAAGAAAGGCTTCATTTCCTGCTTGCTGAACCCTGAAACAAAAAGAGCAGCATTCAATAAACATGATTTTTAATCATTTTCAATCACACACCCAACACGCTTTGCATGGACTTTGCCAGCATGAGAAATGTTTATAAACCAAGTTCTGCATTTAGAAAAAAAAAAAAAAATCAAGGTCTGAGAATAAAGTCCCACCTATGAGAGATGGTCAAAAATGAGCAGTTTGCAAGAAACTTTTTTTTTAAATAAGTAAAGCCACTGCAGTTTACATTAAAGTTAATTAAAAATGACTGTCAGTAGTTTTTAACTGCAAAATGTCCCACTGTAGTTTGCAAGGCAAGCACTGCAGCCTAAAGAACCTGACAGAGATTTGCAAAGATAACCAGGGGCTCCAGCAGCAGCTGGCTCATTGGATGCCTGAACATTTCCACCAGAGCAACTGAAACAATCAGGTATGCTGACGATTTGATTACACTGACTTTCCACAGCATTCAGTACCTCAGCCCACAAGGAGTCTGATTTCCTTTCAGCCCAAACCTCAGCTGTTCACACAGGAGGTGCTGATTTGTACAGGAACGATGACAAGAAACATACAGTGACTGACATACAAACAGGACATTTCAGAAACAAGTGGCCATTTCTCCTGATGCCACTCATACTGTGATTCTGAATCTATTTAGTCTTAAGCTTGATATATTTATGGAGTATGTGAAACCTGGCAATCGTTTTACCCAACTTACACTGGATAGACTCCCAGCACACCTACAGCTTTGACGAGACACAGTGCACAGCAGCAGGCTGCTGCTGCAGAGGACTGACATTATTCCTTGTGCTCAAAGGCAACTTCTGCACAACTACCACACCACCATTTCTGAGGTAACTTACAACTGTTTGGGGCTTTTGCTCTTGACCAACTGCTGGACCAAAAATGTACCGAAGGCAAACGACGGCCGCCCGTGGCGCAGGTAGTACAGGAAGTCCAGCCGTTCCATTACGGCGTATTTGTTCACCAGTTCAGGGCAGGAAAAATGAGGAAGGTCACTTGATGCATCTGGAAAGAACAGCATTGCTCTTATGAGCTGACCAACCGTTGACTGAAACACAGAAAATGGCTTCCAACAACTAAACACACAACGACGATCCCACACCTCAAATGTCAGCACACCCAAATCCCACTGCAATTCCAATTCTTATCAGAACATGAGAAGCCCAGCAGTAACATTTCTAACAGCTGGGACTGATCACTTTTTCAGAGGCTCTAACTTGCTTTTAAAACAAAATACTGCTTTTCTATTTCATAATACACTCAGGAAAAAAAATGCGTCTATGAAGGGCTTAGCAGAGAAAAGGTAACCCAGCCAGACATTATTTCACTTCACAACAAGAATTTGGTGAAACACGTCACTTTGCTGTAAAATGAATGGCCTTTCCATTAAGCTTTTCTGCCCAGCCATTCCACAGGAAGGTGATCCTACAACCATGGTCAAAAAGGAAAACCATAAAAACCATGGAACTCACTGACCTGATACAGCGAGGGTATTTGTCGACTGCCAGCCAAATAACTTGCTGGGATCAAAGGGCACCAATGACTGAAAGATGAGACACAAGATATATTAAGACAGTTTAACATTTTCCCATCTGTTCAGACTAGAAAATATGTCAGGGACCCACAGTAGCAGATACTCAAGAATTGCCTGTGCTGCCATCAAGCAAAGACAAACCCTCTCATTCTCTCTCAAAGGTCCACGTTTGCATCCTCATCTACTGAGTGGAAAACAAGTGCATCAAAGCACTCTGATTTTAGTTTAAGGAAATAAGGAAACACATTCAAGTGTCTTGCTGCACTGTGATCTCAGCAAAGCTGCCATTTTCCTAATAAAAAAATCTTCTATGGCATTTCTTCCAGCTTGCAGTTTAGTTCATACCATAGATGTGAAACAAAAGGTGTTTGTCCAGAATTACAGCAAATCAAACAGCTCGAGCAAGGGCAAGAATCATTCTCATACCTGAACAAGGTGGTAGAGGGAGATGTCAGGTGGCAGAATTCCATGAGAGGTGCAGGGGGGAAAAAGAGCAGCTCTGAGTTTGGGGTAAGGGCTCAAGGCCATTTTTAAGAGCTGAGGATCAACTTTCTTTAGTGGTTTCTCTGTATCTTCATTCTGAAGAACCTGCATTGAAAGGAAGTGGAATTATTTCACTAGGAAGAAGAAACTGTGTTAAGATCATAATAAAACAACCTCTGAATGCACCAAACAATCTGAGTCATGAGAATTGGACATCTGGTAACAACACAGAAAGCAGCACTTTTTTCCTGCAAGAATTTTGCAGGTTGTGTTAGAAACACAGTGCTGCAGGTTCTCTGCTGAGCCGCACAGCTCTCTGTATCATAAGATGTTACCATCTGAACCATCCTTCTCTTTACAAAGTTCCACTCACTCACGACACATCTTTGACCTCTGAAGCACAGCGCCATCTCCTGGCGCAACGCAGCCAGCAAGCTTTAGTTTCTGACGTGTTCTGATCCTGAATTTGGTCAACAAAGTGAGACATGCAACACCAAAACCAGGTTTTTTAATGGCAAGAACCAGGATGGTGTCGGTGTGCTTGTTTTTATCCATTCTTTCCTTTGAGTTTTCAGCACCTCGTGAGAATTCCTCCCAAAATGTATCAGCAGCCTGTTGCACGCAGTACCTGATCAATGCCTCCAGGTGCATACATGGTGGTTGCAAGAGCTAACAGCGTACGGCCCTCCAGCAGCACGCTGCTCACACTGGCTTGGTTACTAGGAATCAAGATCTGAGCATTTGCTAGACTCGCTTGAAAAATCATCTTTGGATCTGGAAAGAAAGGCAGATGTAATTTAATGTAAACACAATTATTAAGTTGTGCATTGTAACTACTCTACAAGCATGAAAAAGGTAACAGTGACTTTTCTTGTGAGTCTAAGACTTAATTCTCACTAAACCATCCCTGATTTTGTACTTCAATTTTACCTACACACATTCATTGGGATGGAGTCACACACCTTTGCATTGTATTACTTCAATTCCTTTTCTTATTTTTCTGAAAAAAAATGCAAGCATTTATTGTTTTTTAATGTGTGCCTCTGCAAGAAATGAAAGGTTAGAAAAGTACAGTGAGATAAGGACACAAACTGTACTGACTTTCAATGACCATAAAAATATTGGTGCAGGAAAGCACATAACCCAAAGGGCAGAGAAATCAGAGTGCCTCACATGAAGCTTTAATTTTAATGCTATATGTGTTTTCTTACCTATTCTACATATTCAAATGGAATGTAAGCAAATTAGATGCAATGATGATCACATACAGACCAATTCTGACAGATCTCCAGATCCCTATGTGCATTTTAAATAGGAATCATAATCCACGTTTTAGAGACATGGACCTGATGCACATGTGAATGATTTGCTGGGGCCAAGAAAAGCCTGCAGCAGAGCAGAGCGTTAAACCCAGCTGTCCCAAAGCTGCCTATCAGCCTCACCCTCAGAGCAGCTGCTGAGCGAGGCCAGGCTCCTACCTCGTGGGTTACTGGCAACCCCTCGGCACCGCACGAGGAATTCAAACCAGGGATGTGCTTCGTGCAGTTCCTTGTCATCCAGGATAGGGCAGTTGGAAGGAGTTAAGCTGGAAATAACAACAGCAGACAGTGAATGTATGGTATCTGTAAGCATCCTCTGCCCCAACTGCATAGAATTAAGAAGAGCTGATTTGGTGTTGGAGTGAACCGTGTCATCTGTTAGCACAGCATCACATCAACCACCCCTGCTGACGCACACTTGGAGCTGACAGCACTTCTCTGGCAGCTGCCTTCCTTAAGATGCCATGTAACTGCTTCTGCAAATCCAAACAGCAGCTTCCAGAATTGCCAACCCCAAACACTTTCCAAAGGAGGGACCTGACTCACAAACACCATTCTCTGTAGTCTGAGGGCTTGATGAGATTCACACGAATTACACAAACTTAAAAAAAAGCTTCTTAGCTTTCCTTTACTCCACTCCATTTTCTTAATAATTACACTGTTTGACTGGAGTTGCAGCTAAGAAATTCTAATCACAAAGTATTCATATATAGGAATACGTTTATAGTTCCAGTAGAGCATTTCTTTCTCTCTGGAATCCCAACTAGTGCTAAATAAGAAGGCAGAAAGCATTTCTTTATTTCTCAAAGTAAAAAGAATAACTCAGGCGCTCAGGCGACAGAATTACTAACAAGTTGGTCTGACTCATTTAAGATTGCACTGCTTCTGTTATTACACTAATTCTGACCATAATTGTTTCATTAGCTGACTGACAGACAAATAATCACAACATTACAACCTGAATAAAGCTTCAAAATGCAGCATGAAACCCAACACACTGCCTCACAGTTTTCACAGCATTCACATGATGCTGCAAATAGCAAGAGCCTGGTGAGACTCTTACTGCCAACTATTACAGCTGTGTTTCATTACTTAAATCTGCACGTAACTCAGTGAATAAAAACACATTCATACCTGTAGTAATCCAGGTATGTGTATAACATGTATTGCAAATTGTGTTCCAAGCAGTGAAGGACAAAACGAGCATGGAAGTCCAAGCCACTCGCAGCGCTGTGCTTTGGGACAGGGTGAGGATTTTGCAGAACTCCTCCGAGGGAAACCAATCTTTGGAGCAGAAGTTCAAAATCTTCCAATTCAGAAAGGACAAAAATCCCTTTTCTTTAAAAATAAATGAAAAAAAGAGAGAGAGAGAGAAAAGAAAAGAAAGGTGCACTGATTACACAGCTGTGCCTTTAGCAAGCGTGGAGGGCGCTTCCAAAATTACAAACCAGAACTTCCCATCTAAGGAATTATTTCATTAACAAACCAAAGATAACATGCCAAAATACTGCTGAGAGTGCTTTAACAACATGTTGGTTGCTGTAGCTCATGGCAAAGAATAAGGAGTGGCATGGGATGTTTAGAATTTTCTCCCCTGCAGCAGAACAGACAACAGGAGCACAACCATTGTGAGACCCCAAGCCTGGCACAGCACTTCTGCTCTCCCGTGTTCCTCACTGCTCTCAGAGCACTGACAGTGCCACAACAAGACTGAAAGCAAATGTACCAACTGATGTGTGCATTCTAAACAATGGCACCAAACACAATATAAACATGAACATGCAGCAAAGATCTGAGTAACAGGTGCTTCTCTAACTATGATTTTGGCTTCAGAAAGCCAGAAAGCTAAGCAACATGTTGGAGCACACACCTGGCCAGCTCGTTCAACACATCATTTCTCATGTAGCCACTGCACAACGTCTTCTGGTCAACAATGGCTGCAGTCAGGGGCGGCCATTTGCTCTGTGCACACGAACTGCGGCTGGGCTCAAATTCTTCGATCCATGAAGCGATGCTGAGCCAGTCGTGCCGGGCTGTCAGGTGCATCCAAAGAGCCTCAGGGTTACACGTGGCAAGTCCTGAGTTTAAAGAACAAAAAACAAAGCAATGAAGCCAACAAAATCAAAGACTGTTGAGCAAAATCTGACGTTTCTTTGTGTGTGTGTATTTTCAAAGAACAGGCATTCCTTTTTGCTAACACAGTGCTGAGATAACTATGGTACAGCATAATAAGGTTAGCAAAGTAAAAAAACATAGCTAAGTACAGCACTGCAGCAGCTGGCAATCAATTAGTACAGCTAGTTCCAAACTCCAAACAGCCCCCTGTCATAACACAACAACACAGATCCTACCAGAAGAGAATACAATATTTTCATTGTAAAAATTAAGAGGATTTGCTCACACTCAGCTCTGGTTGTACCAATGCCACGAAACTGCAGTCACTACACGAAAGTCAGATTTTTAATTCAATACTTCTCTTAACTCTCAGTTCCAGAACACTCGCCTTGGCCTTGTTTTCTGGGGAGAAGAATCAGATCCTGAAGGAGCTCGTCCCACCACTGAGCCCAGTTCAGCATCACCCTGACCTCCCTGCTGGGAACCTGGCGTCCATCGTGATCCAACAGTGACTCCAGAGCAGCCAAATGTTTGGCAGAGTCTTGTTCCTGTCTCCAGTTCTTCACACTGCAATGAAGTTTTGCATTAGGGCATTTTCTAGTATGCTTTTGTAGAATGGTTCACAATCTGACAAATAGGAGACAAGGAAAGGATCAAAAACCAGCAGAGATTTTGCTAGTTGATTTCTGGAGAAGCAGGACTTACACAGCTAACAGTCTGAGGAGAACAGGCAAAGGATTTACTAATTTTTCCAAAACTGGCACAGCAAATAATGAGTACTTGAACATTTTACAATTATTTAATTCTAAGATTGTTTTTTCCTAGGCTATTTTGTTTGTAATATTACGGGTAACATATCACAAATACAGCAAACATTCCATCTGAACATGTTTTACTCAATTAGTAACTCCAATAATATTAAATTATTAAATACTGCTTCATTTCTGTGTCAACATGAACAGAGCTCCCCTGCACTGCCAGCAGTGTCACAGCTCAGCTGGGAAGGAACACGGCAGCAGCTGCTGAACTGATGTAAAAATAATCAGCTCCCCCCGATCCTCACTACTAACCCACAGCCACCAGTGTGAGATTAATTAAATCTCAGATAACCATATTTATTAGTGCTTTAAATCACATGGAACGCAAGAGACAGTTTGTGTATATATATATATTATACACACACACACACACACTTCTATTAAGAATATTAATGAATAATTAAAACTGGTAACCCACATTACCTGGAAAGAGATTGCATCTCTTTATTTTCTTGGAAGGACTCCGAGTGCAAGCTTTCAACCTGATGCACAAAGTCTATCATTTTCTTCTCTTTTTCAGAAAAATAATTTTCTTCTTGTAAAACTTTGACCTTTAATTCAAATTAAAGTATTACCTCCAATTATAATTTTTCTCTACTTACTATATATCTACGCAGTAACTGATCCTGCAAGCCTAGGGAATAAACCAGCCGTAGGAAAAAGCCCCGACTGCACTGAGATCCATGGAGCTCATACTGTGTGAAACAGACGGAAAGTGGCCCAATGCCACAACAAACAAATTACATGTTAACCAACTTTTACCTTAGCTGCAAGTGCAAAAGATCGCAGGCATGCCAAAGCCAGTGTCAGTAGCACACTGCCAGGTGCAGGGCCAACACCAGCTCCCGTTCTGAAGATGGGCTCAGCAGCACAACGCTCTGTCTCAGCACATCTCAGTCCTTAGAGCTGAGCACATCAGCCAGACCCCACCGAATCCCTTCCTGCACTTACCAGCAAATCTCGTACGCGTCCATCAGCCGTGTAGAAACATATCTTACGTAACTGCCGCTTCACATCAAAACCCTGGAAAACCAAAAGAGGCTCATTGTGCGCTAACTGTACAGACAGATGGACACGGGGCTGCCTCAGCATTCTGAAGGCACGCCAGGGATCAAAGCAGCTCTTTTAAACATGTTTCTTTTAACTGTATGAAAAGCACGTGGTGGAATCGCTGCCTCCGCAGACAGGTAAAGCCCCTCCTCACACTTCCACCGCTCGTTCATTTCACCAGGCACAAAGAAGAGCTTAAAGCGAACTGAACACCTCTCACCATGTTCTTCAGGAGTGCTGAGGCCTCCCTGGTGTTGCCCTTCAGCAGACGGCCATAGACCAGATCCAAACCCATTCGAATGAGCTCCTGAAGGCTCTGGGCAGGATGCTGCCGCATTCGGAAGAAGGTCTGGGCCTCTGGCATTTTGTTGCTTAAGATGGCCTCAGCAATGACTTCCTAAAGGGAGAAAGAATGTCTGGAACAAACCAACCCCACTCATTTTCAGTGTTACCATCTTTGTGATTCCTAGGCCACTTTTCCCCACAACACTTTGAGGACCTTTCCATATTACACATTTCCTTGAATATTTTTTATAAGAACAGTCAGAACTTTATTATTGGCTTTTACCTCAGGTGTCAGCTTTTCCCACACCTGGCTTTCCTCTATTGCAGGCAGGTCTTCATCAGAATCGCTCTCTACATCTGTTGCATTCACTTGGGATCGAGGATAGTTTTTCAGAAACGTCCTAAGTTCAATGATGTAATCAGATAAAATCTCTGCAGCCTTCTGCAGGTGCCCATCAGGCTCTGCCAAGAACAGCCAAAACAGAATTGAACAGAAATCAACACCACGGGATTTTTAGTGCTTATGGATGATGCTGAGCACACTCTCCTAACTTCAATACACAAAACACACTTGTTCTTACTCCCGTGCCAGCGCTGGTGTTTATACCAGGATGGGTGACTGCGCTGCCCCATGGTAAAACAAACTGAAGTTTTCCAGGCAGAAACATTACCTGGTTATTTCTTTAGCTGCAGTGCCTTCTTAAACAAGCCCCTTCTACAGCCAGGGGAAGATTTGTGTCAGCATAACTCATGTGGCAGCAGTGAGAGAAGCTGAGGGCTAAATCCAACCTATGTAACGGCACTGCCATCCACAATCACCTTGAAGCTGTCACTCCTACACATGCTGATCCAGCTGGCAGCATCCAGTCTGATGTGACAGCTACTGCACTCACACTAATTTCTCAAATTTCCCCTTAAATAACACCTTTCATTCACTTAACACTAGTGCAAGCTTTTTTTTTTTTTGTATTATTAGTTATAAGCAAATGTAGGTTGTAATCCAAAACCCAAACTGTTCTCACCCAAACAATGACAAACTACATTACTACGTATGAGTCAAAACAAGTAACCTCACCCTCTGTGTGGACAAAAATTTCTTCAAGCTGCTTGCTAAGGAAAGTCAACGTGAGGTTCAGCAGCTGCTCAGAAAAGTGTTTGCTCTGCGGCTCCATGTCATTCTCTCTGATTGCTGAGCAGAGCAAGTTTAAGGCTGGTCTCAGCTCTTGCAAATCTGCACAGATTACATAGACAGTTACGCCTGCATCCTACGATACGGCTGGTCATAAAGTACAACTTAGAATAAAAGTTTGCTGCTAAATTATTTTGAAGTCCGTCAAACAATATACCTGAGGTGCTCTGCTTTCACACCAAGAAGCTCAGAGCACAACCCAGAAAAGCCACACATTATTCATCTCTCTCATTTATGAGAAGCTGCAACATCACATCATTGAAACACAGGAGGCAGAGCAGCACAAAGTGCTTCCACAGACACACAGCCAGCAGCTGAAAGGCAGCTCAGCCAAAGGACTTCACTCACTTTTCAGGAAAGAGCAGGATGCCCCATCAGCAGACTGCTGGGCTTCGGAGCGGAGCGCAGAAAGGTTGAAAAGACTTTCTTTGCTTTTTAAAAACAAATCTACTGTGTCTAGCTGACGATTTTCCAAGCCAGCCTAGGCAGACAGACAGCACCATTGTTACACACGTATTTTTAAAACATAGGGTACATTTATCAGCAGTATTTTTCACATTCTGTGCCAAAGTCTGCATGCAGAAAAATAAGAAGAAATTTAAACTACACATGCAATAACTGTAGCCTGAAATAACAAGGTGGCATGGCGAGTGCCTGCCATGCCCTTTTGATTGGTTTTTCAGGAACTCTGACCCACTATGTTTAGAGATAAAATGTTAATTAAGCAATTTATCAAAGTTTAATTTGGGATATAAAGAAGTACTATGAGAATCAGGTCTTTAAATAAGCTTACAGCAACTGAATGTTGCTGCCAACCTCCCCCCCTTCCTGGCTCAGTTCCCTGTCTATCACACCTTCAAACAGAACCAAAGAACCCCAGCACATCTTCACCTGAGCTCCCTGCCTGCAAACACAGCTGAACAGAGCTGGCAGAGCACTGTCACAGTGTGCACAGACTGCTGCATCCCAGACCTCTGGATCAATTGTTTTTTTAAGCAGGGATCACTGACACTTATAAAGGTAGAATTAGAGCAGGTAGAATTAGAGCACTGGAAAACTGCAGACATGAGGAGAGCTGGTGTGTGGTCCAGAGTTCAATTAGGAGAGGTTCTGAACGCTCCTTAATCATAGTTGTTTTTTTCAGTCTAGAAATAACACTAAAGCTGCCACATTTCACTGACTACTTTAAAGCAGTGGTTTTGCTATCTGCAGGACACGAATCAGCCCTGTTTACCTCTAGTGCATGCACTGGAATAGAACACCGCCCCCATGCATTGAGGTGACACACAGCATCCACGACTCCAGCACTGCCATAGATCATCAGTCTGTTCAAAAACTCCTCTCGAGTTAAACCAAACAGAATTAAGGAGAGGCCACGCTCTGAATAAAAGAATCAAATCATAATTAAAAACATATAAACGAGTTGCTACGTAACAAGATTTGTATCCACTGCCTGTGTACCAAATATCAACATAAAGCTGATATTAAACATAAAGCTGTAGGCTCCACTTGTGTGGCAGCTCAGCAAGAACACATTCAAAGTCAGCCAGCAGGGAAGGAGAAAGCTACAGACAAAACAAGGCTCTTCTGGGAAGGCTGCACCAGAACAATCACACAAATCACACAAAGTCACCTGTCAGCAGCAGACATAATGGCACATCCTCATTGCAATCCACATAAACACTATTTTTGCTGAACTGGTGGTGTGTTACATCTTGGGACTCGAAATCCCAGAGGGCAAGCGTCAGTGCTTTGTCATCCGCCAGGATCACAAACAGTGCCTTGGCTCCAGTCACACATTTACACTCCAGTTTCACCACTCGGTGTGATAACTGTACAGGCAGGATTTGTTTCCACCGCCGCCCCGCATCGCTGAGCTTCGTGCCAGCACTCTGCGACGGGTTGGGAAGGACACGTGGAAAAGCCTTTGGAGCAACGGCCAGCGCCTCCTCGTGGGTCTCGTAGATTAAGGGATCGTGATCTTCAAGATGGGTAAAATACTGATACCAAGGTAAGTTCATATCACACAGCAGATGTGGGGAACGTGATCCTCTTTTCCTGATTGTGCTGCGCAGGGAGGACAAGTGTGCCTTCCATGACCTGGGATGAAGAAAGCAGCCGCCAATAATACAGCGTATTAGGGCAGGTACCATGCAGACCAATCAACTTTTAACATTTCCTCAGTCAAACAGAAAGCATTTTGGTGTACAGATCAGAACCACCATTCTGCATTTGAGCCGTACCAGGTCCTATTCGTTTCTGTTTAAATACTGCTTGCACCACAGCTGCACTGGTTGGCAACAGCCACGAAGCTGAGAATTTTTACTGGAAAATTGTCCTTCATATCCCAGTACATACCCTCATTAATTAAAAATATATATATCAGTAGAAGGAAATGAATTCATAGAATCATAATATAATCTTACATACATCAAGACATAATTAACATAGTTCGTTAGTGTTAATTATTCCACTACTGAGGGTCACAAGAGAGTCACATTTTTTATCTGAACACAAAATATTCTGAAGTCCTCACATACTCACTTGTATTAAGCAGAAAACAAACAGAAAGGTACTCAGAACGCAGACAGCTGTCAGCGCTGGTTCAAACCTAACACAGCTCTACCAGCAGGAACTGCTGTTGGAAGCAGCTCAGTCATACACATGAAGTATCCTGGGGTGTTTCCTAACTGCAGCCTAACAGCCATGATAGACCGAAAGCACAGTGAGCTTTCACAAAGCAGATCTGCCACAACTGCCGGTGAAAAAAGCCAGCAGTTCTCTGATCAGTGCTCCATAGGAGGCAAAACGCAGACATTTTAGGATTATTTTCATTACCTGTCTGTGCGGAAAGGCGAGGACAGCAGCTCCATACTGTAGTCAGAACTAGCAAGGTCATCCTCATCAACTCCCTCAGGTGGCTTCAGTGGAAGGCTTTCAGGATCTCTTTTACAAATCAAATGCCCAGGGAACTGTCTGAAAGGAATTGCATATTATATTTTACCTCCCAGATGGATGATTTAAACTTCTAACATTAGTCGCACTTAAAACCTTTGGTAATTCTGCTGCAAACATACCTGAAGTACATGTTTAGATCCACAGAACAGGCACTGTTGGAAGCACTGATGACCACAGCAACGCTGAGATCATACGACACTTTGACTGCAGCGAGCGGTGATGTGACGGCGGAACTCCTGTCCCCTTCCTGCACCCCACCCAGGCAGAGCAACACGTCAATATGTGCCAGATTCGCACCATCAAAAGAATCAAATACGTCTTTAAAAGGTGTCAAAGAAAACGCCAGGCTTCAGGTTGCCCAACGAACAGGAAATGAGACAGAAGAGGAAGATGGTGAATTTGTGTTACTTTCGGCCCATGCTAACCTTTGCACAGCAAAGCATTTAGAACTGTTTGTTTCACATAGAGCCTTCTAAGCCTAGCTAGGATAGGAAGTGAACAGTGCTACAGGTGCTGTACAAACATAACTTGTGCCATCTCAAAAGAGTTAATTCATACTTAAAAGTCTTATTCTGACAAAAGAGAAAACCTTGTTCTACCAAACCATTTACACTGAGACCTCGTGGCTACTCCAAAGGATACAGATCCAGCCAGAACTATCCAAGAAAAACAGAATCCCCCTGCAGAAGTTTATATCTGTTATTCTTTCCAAAACTGGTGGAGGTAAATCAAGGGTAAAGCAGTCACACATCTCCAATGATGAACGCTCTCCAGGAAAAGTAATGTGCATAACAATGAAGCTGTTCAGCAGAAGTATGCATCTGTTGTCTTTAAAAGACAGTATCCTCAAAGACAAGATTGAAGAAAGACCTGTAAATTTAAAGATATCTTGTGATTACACCAATCCGGTACTTCCATTTGTAAAGGTATCTCAAGGAAATCACAGCTCAGATGCACTGTCTGAGCCGCTCCATTAACTGAAGCGCTTAATGAGAACGTGTACAACACCAAGCCGTAGGCCTGCAGGTTAAGCACTAATTAGTTTCTGCAGGATTAGTGCAGAGCCCTGCCCGTATGTTTTCTTCCTGTCTGCTCTAATGCCAAATGGGAAATTAGCGATGGCAGTATTGCTATTATTTCTGACTGTGTCATACAGCCACCTCCCCTGAACAGGGAAATGCCTCCAGCAGTTTGGTATCTGAATACAGAAACACCCCATCGCGTTTCAGGCCCATCAGTACTGCTGCCGATCACTTTAACCAGGCGAAGCCATTTACTTTTCACCAGAGCTGCCTAGAGCTGCTTTTGCACACGAAGCATTATAAATCCCGCAAGGACTGGCTATGGACACACACTGAAAGGCACTCACTGATGCTGTTAGTCTCGAGAAGCTTCTTCAGAGCGCCTTCCTCACAGCTGTGCAGGGGATCCGGGCTGCATTTCCCCTCTTCTCTGGTGAATTCATAGACAAACAGGTCGTGACTTTCACTCACAGCCAGTATTTTCGTCTTGTCTGCCTGCGGATCGTACTCCGCCGTACTCTCCCACACGAAGCTGAAGATGTAACCATCAGCACGTTTATCCGGCACCGCAGCATCACGGCACCGCAGCATCACGGCACCGCAGCCCGGCGCTCCCCTCGCGCTCCCGCCACTTACTCAGCCCACGCTCCCGGCAGCACGCTGCTCCGCGCCCGGCCGCCTCCTCCCGGCCCCAGGGACTCCAGGTAGATCCCGTCACGGAGCGACAGGCTGCCCAGCGCGTCCTGCCCCGCGCTTAGCCGGGCCCGTACCGCGCCCTGCACGGCATCCCGCTCCCGACCCGGGCGGGCCGCCAGCAGCACGCCCAGTTCCCGCCTCGCTCCCGCCATCCCCCTCAGCGGCGGCGACCCGCGCCCCCGGCCGCCATCTTGGAGGGGCCGTCCTCGCTTCCGGTCTGCTGACGGCGCCGCGCTGGGACTACAACTCCCGGCATGCACCGCTGCACGGCGCCGCGCCTCCAGCCGCACTCTTCCTGGGAGCGCGCCACGCTAAGAGGGGAGAAACCGAGAGCGTTGGTCGCCTCTTGGGTCGCGTTAGTGCGGGGCGGTCCGAAAGGGCCGGAACTTTTTGCTGTGAACCGAGCCCCGTCCCCGCGCCGTTACTTGGGCAAAGGCCTTTCTCAGCCTGCGAACGACGCAGCTCAGCAGTTTGTACGGTTAACGTCAGGGCTCGCCGCTCTGCAGCTGTGCAACTGCGGGAGGACGAGCACAGCCCGGCAAGCGGCGCTTCCCCACGCCCCGCCCGCAGCGAGCGGCAGCCGCGCCCCGCAGCGCCCCTCCTGGCGCACCTCCCTCCGCCGGACGGTGGCCGCGCGGGGCCGTTTCGCGCTCTCCCATGGCGGAGCGGGAGGATGTCGCTGGTGCTGGGGCTGCTGTCGCACACGCTGAGCAGAGTGCTGCGGTACTCCGGGCTGCGTAGGGGCTGCCATGCCCCGCCCAGCAGGGCCATGGAGCAGGACAAGGCGCTCGAGGTTTACGGTGACTGGCGGAGCTGCTCGGGGCCGCGCGGGGCGGGACGCGGGCGGGCCTGGAAGCGGCGGCGGAACGGGAGCCGCGCGGTGGCCGTAGGTTGTGCTTAAGGTGCTCTCGAAGCGTCATCCGTGGAGCCCGGGCTGAGGAGGGGAGGGCGGAGGTGGAGAGGAGGGTCGACCCGCCTCGTCGCAAAGTTAGACGTGGGAAAACGCGAAGGGCGAGCAGCGTTGTGTGAAATGCCGCACCGGTGCTTTGTGCTGGGATAGGCTGATTTTAAACCGCTTGCAGTTCTGAAGGTGTTCTATGTCCATTAGTAGGTATTGATTAGAATGGGATGGTGAAAGCAATAGCAAATACAGCAGGTGGTTTGATCTGCCCAGCTCCCAGGGAACTGGTAATGCACTGCTGGTATTTACAGCTGTGCCTCGGAACAGGATCGAAGCGAGCGCTGCCGGGAAGATGGCTTTTAATTAGAAGCATTGAGTTTAGGAAAGTGATTTTGTTGTCGCTGGCTCATCTTCTGCTTTAGATATCATCCGAACCATCCGGGACCCGGAGAAACCAAACACTTTAGAAGAACTGGAAGTGGTGACGGAAAGCTGCGTCAAAGTGAATGAGATTGGCGAGGAAGAGTATCTGGTTGTCATCAGGTTCACGCCAACAGTACCTCACTGCTCTTTGGCTACTCTCATTGGTAACATTTCTGTTTCATTACATCTTCAGCAATGAGTGCGAAGTTAATTTTAGATTGTCTGAATAATATTCTTATTAGTTAAAGTTCAGTATCGTTTTACCAGCAGTTTAGCTGTGAATTTCATCTTGAGAGCCCTTATGGCCATACAAACAAGGAACAGAAGGAATGGGGAGCTGTTGAAGGTCGTATTATGGAATCACAGAATGGTCTGGGTTGCAAAGGAGCACAGTGCTCATCCAGCTCCAACCCCCTGCTGTGTGCAGGTCGCCAACCAGCAGCCCAGGCTGCCCAGAGCCACATCCAGCCTGGCCCTGAATGCCTGCAGGGATGGGGCAAGCAGGTCGTCTGTTTTTCTCACGTTAGGAAAATTTCAGAACAAAGCAGCTCTCAAAAATCTATTCAGAAGCAGCGTGGAACACAGTGTGTGACCTGTGAAGCAGGTTCCTCATTCTGTCGCAGGAAAAGATTATGGTGATTATTTTAAATAATTGGGTAGCATGTGTAAGAATAGAGGCAGTAAACAGTTGTTTTCTTGGTTTTGTTCTTTTTTTTCCACAAACGTCCTCATCTGCAGAGTTCTCTGAAGTGCGTTGGGGTGCATTTGCTGTTAGCACTGGCTCACCTGAGCACAAACCAGGGCTGCAGTGTGGCTGTGGCTGTCCATGTGCAGCTCAGTGTGGAGCCAGGTTGTGGGGAGACGTGCAGCAGTAGGGCTGTCCTCTAGCTGGGGTGTTGCTCTCCAAGACAAACTGCAGTTCTCTGCTCAGTCACTTTGGAGACTTTCTCAGCAGTACTACTTGCTATATACAAATCTATACTTGCATATTTTTGAAGTAAAATTCGAATGCTGATTGTTAATGCACAGCTTTTCTCTAATTGCAGCAGCTTGTTTTTTGGTAGATTTATGTGGCCCCAAGGATGACGTTTTTTGAGTGCTATTTTCAATTATTTTCCAGTTCTGCATGTTAGACATCTAAAATAGTGAAGTTATGAGCTTGAGTTCCAAATTGTTGCAGGCAGGCCTTGCAACTATTCTTCCAACATTTTGTTTTGGGTTTTTAACAAAAACAAGCTAAGCATTCTTCTCAGCATAGAGACAGCCACAACAATAGCCAGAAAGCTCTATCAAAAGGGCAGAAGGCTGGAAATGGTGGAATTTGCATGCATTCAGTATTTCTCAGGGGTGCTGGGGACCAAAACCTTCTAAGTTTGTAAGGCAGGTATGAGCTCAACTGAGAGACTGCCTGGAAAGGGTCAGCAATGTGATTTGGTCTCCTCTGTGGCTTTTGCTGCTCAGAATGCAGAAGGAAGAGGTTGCCAAGTATAGTGGTGGGTTTGATTGTTAAATATGTGTTCTCTGAAAATGCACCTCAAAACCTTGGATTTGACAGGGATGTCTCTTAATCTGCTTTGTTTACCAGGCCTTTGTTTAAGAATAAAGCTTCAGAGATGCTTGCCTTTCAGACATAAGGTAAGATATCAGTTCTGAAACCTGCTCCAAGCTACAGGAATAAGTACTTCCAATGCTAAGTGTTCTTTAAGAAAGGATATGCTGCAGGATTGAGCAACTTGCAAAGCGTGATAAAGGATGAGCCTTTTAAACAGCCTGTTGTTTATGGAGGAAGTGAACACTGCAGAGCAGGAGTACTGGAAGGGACCTCTGAATAAATGTGGTGATTCCTTTCCTTTACAAAACAGTTTGTAGCTTGTTACACAGTGTTGCTTTTTGAAATCTTTTGTTTTTATAGTTGCTAGCTTCTTCTTTCCAGTTACGGCAGTGTGAAGCAAGGCTTGTATTTCTAGGTAATTAGGGTAGATGGTGATCTGTTACGCTGGACACATGATAACAAGTGGGTTTTGCTTCAGTGAGATAAAATGAGATGCACTGGACTTGTGTACTTTTCCTTTGCTACAGCAGTTCCATGACGTTTCCTTGTTGTTCTGTTTGTTGGACATTGTTGGTTTGTTTGTTTGGTGCTTTTTTTTTTTTGCCAGGCCTGTTCAGTTAAATGCATGAAGTCAATTTGGGCCTGTTTAGCATTTAGTCTTACAGTCTCTCCCAGGCAGAAACCAGATAATGTATTATGCCACCATTTCAGATAGAACATGTGTTTCTTGTCATTGAGTAAGACTTAAAAGGAATATATTTTTACAAATCTGTTCCTAAGGATGTCTTTCCAAGAGTTCTTAGCTTGTGAAAGTGACACTTGCAATTCTGGTGGCTTTCAAACAAATAGTCCTTGAGCTGTGACCAGCAGAGAACTTATTAGGAAGGAAATGCCAATTCTGCACTCTGTTTCCAAGCAGCCCAGCTGCAATGGATTTTTCACATGAGCCATTGATATTAGTGAGACATGAATGCTGCCACAGTTTTGAAGGAGTACTGAGGCCTCCTTGAATGGAGATAGATCTATTGCAACACAGTCACAAGGCTCAGATCAGTTGCTGTCATTGGTTCCCTTCCATTGTATAGGAACATTCTGAAAGGTACAGATTCCATGCATTGTATGTGTTTGGTAGTTTTCTGTTTTGGTACTGAATCTATTTTACAGTTGATGAATGCATCTAACACTGATCTCTCCTCTAGCTGGAAATCTACATATCTGAAGGTACACATTCCACTGAAGAAGACAGTAAGTAGAGCTTTAGACTCTGTGTTCTTTGGGAAGTTGCTCTTGTGCTGCTCAGTTATTAGCATGAAGAACTTCCTGCCTGGTTGATGATCTTAACACTGTGAAGTTTATCTGTATTTTTAAAATAAAATCTGTAGGACACTGAATTCTTCCAGAGCTGCATTTAATCACCATCTCAAACAGCTGCTGAAGCCTCTGTTGAGGCGACGCCTCGGCCCCTGTTCATAACCAGCAGAAATCTTTATGTGGGGGAAAACCAGTTCTTGCCATTAAATGACAAGACATTGAACCTGGAGAACACCGACTACTAATTTGTCACAGACTTCACACTTCATTTGAAGACACTTGATTAGCATACCTTGTACCTTGTATTCTTTTCCTAAACAAGAAAGCAGAAAACTTTTGGTTCTGATGGATGTTTGTTTGTGACTGAGTGCTCCCTGGCTCTTTTTCACAATTTCCTGTTAACCTCTCCTCTCAACTCCTTGGCTTTGTGCTCGGCTATACAACCTAAATGTCTGCCAGCACAGCAGTTCACCATTTCAGTTTGGGCTATTGTGCAAACTTCAGTCCTCTGCCTGAATAGAGATTTGCAGTGAGGTGGGCAGAACGCACTGTTTCTGTAACGCAGCATTTTCTCCCTCTTTGAGTTGGCCCTTCTGGGGGCTTGGAGAAACCCTGCCTTGCACTTGTGCTCACGGTGCTGCATGCATAAAGTACCACTCAGAACTGCTTCTGACTTCACTTCTCCTATGTTTTGCAGTCAATAAGCAAATCAACGACAAAGAGAGAGTCGCAGCTGCGATGGAGAATCCAAACCTGCGTGAGATCGTGGAGCAGTGCGTGACAGAGCCTGACTAGGAGCTGCTGCACACACAGCATTTTGATACGTTTCCTAAAGTTATCTTTGTTCAAAAAAGAGGAATCAAAGCCTTGAGTTTAATACTTGAGTTCTTTTTATCTTCTGTATGTTTTTTAAAAAAATTGTTTATAAGATAGATATAAATTATGAAAAATCAGTCTCTAAAATAAAACGAAGTATATAGTGTTAAGAGTTTGTAATATCTGGTGTCCAGAGAAGTATTTTATCTCATTAAAAAATGAAACAGCACCGTATGTATTGCCTTCTGATAGACATTGTCACACAAATGCAGTTTTGCAGGTTAAATTTCTATTGTTTCAATCACCACACTGTAAAAATAAAAGAGATTCTTATACTGAAATGCTGCTTTGAGATCAGCACCTTTTTTTTTTTTTTTCTTTAGCTTAGGTTTGGATTTCTGCTAGAGAAGTTAACGTTTATTCAACTTGTTTGTTTCCAGTGAACACATTAAAATTGAAATGAATTCAGTGAACTGGGAACCAAGCGATTGGACTGGAGCCTTTACCGAGACCCCATTTTTGCTAAATGTCTGTATTGTTTAGAAGTACATGTTTCTGATTCTGGTTTCCAATTACCTTGAGGGTAAGTTTTCCTGTGGCAACGTGTTGCCAGTTTGATCCTGCTGTTTGTTGCAGCTTACCTGCAGCGTGGGACAGGAGAGAAGCCTGCAGCCTGTGGTCACTGCTGTTCTGTTTCTTTTTGCGGCTCCCTTTCTAATCTGATCTGCAGCATCCATCATGTTGTCAGCTGTCATGTGTTTTCTCTCTGAAGTCCCCCGGGGTTCATTTCCTGCTGCAGCTGTGGGTTTGACCATGCACTTACTTTCCCTGAAGAATGAGGCGGATGTTTCTCTCGCTGTCCTCGGGGAGAAGTGATGTTCAGGATCCACAGCACAGCCACAGGAGGGCCCCAGTGCTGAGCCTGTGTGCAGCTGTGTGCTGCTGGCTGGCAAACCATTCCTAGATCCTGAGGTGTTATCTGGGCAGTGCAAAGCAGCTTGTGCAACTGGTGTTCCCCCAAGTAAAGTAAAAAACGTGAGTTGGAGCCTTTCCCAAGTGGAGCTGTGATGACTGTAGCAGGCTTGTATTTGGTTAAACAGCGAGAAATCCTCAGAGTTCTGTGCAACATCTGTTGAGATTTCTGGGATGTGTAACCATTTTAATAATGAGCTTCATAAAGCTCTCCTGAAGGCATGAATGACTGAATGGGTTCCATCTAGGCTGCGTGTTATAAACGGTGGAGAAAATGTTCTCCTTGTAGAACGATGCTCTGATGGATGTCACAGCTGTAATCTCCCTGCTTCAGTGCCAAAGTCCCACTTTGGTCAAAATCAACAATCTGTGTATTTACATTTCAGCTGGAATAGTCTACCACAATATATCCTAAAAGAGGCATTTAGAAAGGTTTTGTATTGTTTTTTTTTCCCAGCAGGCTCTTGAAATGGCAACAGCTCCTGCCAGCTAAGATGAAGAGCAGAGGGAGATCTTTTCCTGTGAAAGAATTACATTGGTAGCGTGTGCTGTGATTCTCTTGGAAGGTCTGAGGCTTCCTCTGATGCACTAACATGGTGAGATGATGAAATGCTGTGTCGGCAAATGGCCACAAAGTAAAGGCACTTCATTCTCCAAGTACTTGGCGCCATGAGAATGTATTTCGTTTCCTCTGGAAGCATTTTTGGAAATTGTGTGTTTATTCACTGAGAATTTGTACATCGCAGTTTTAATCACTGCATCTCCAAAGGCAAACTTAGAATGGACAACAGCCCGCACTAAGCTCACTAAGAGACTGTTCTGAAAGCAGTGACATTCAGCAGTGAGCAGTGAGCATGCTTTGAGAATCTCCAGTAAGAGCTGACAAGAAGGAGAGCTTGTTTGTGAGTTATTTTAGCACGATGGTGCCTGAAGGCTCCTGCTAACTACTTTTTTACTCTACTTTTTTAGGCTCTTAAGAAAGAGACAGTAGGGGGTAATCTGCCATTTCAAACCTCCTAAATCATTCAGGATGGCCTAGGAAGGATGAGCAGCACCATGGCAGAGTAAACACAAAATGTGTTGCAAGCAGAAAATAAAATAGTTAACAGTCTTTAATTAATAAAGGATGCATTCTGCCAAGTTAATGGCCAGCAGCAGCAGCCTAGCACTTTCTCCAGGAATTTCAGAGCTGTTCAGCTGCTGGGCTGTGGTGGTTGTCGTGCTCCTTGCACCTTTGTTCTCGTTGAAGTCTCGGCAGGACTCGGTGTCACACATCATATCTGAAATGGCCTCAAGGCAATGTCTGCAAGTCTGTAGAGTCAGCTGAACAGAGTGAAACTTCACATAGAAATTGCCCTTTTAAAATTAAAGTTATGCTGACTTTATGAAATCAAAGGAATGTGTCGCTTTGCTCCTTTTCAAAAGGAGAAAAACAAAAGCAAAGGATTTTTTCCTAACTATTAATGGTTCCTGGAGAGAAGGAAACACATAGATAGAAGTGTTTTGGAAGTGCTTTCCCACGAGGGGGAGCGCTGAGAAAGGAACTCAGAGACGGGGAGCTTTGCAAAACCCTGTGCTGCTGCTGCCTCCGGTTTTTATTTTCCCTTCTTCCTCCTTCAGGTCAGTTCTCCCCTGCAGGGCAGCCCAGAGCCGGGGCTGGGAGCACTGCGGAGGGACAGCACAGCTCCAGGGCTGCTGTTTGCTGCTTGTCCTTGCTTTTGTGGGCTGCTTTACACGGCCCCAGATGTAAGTATGTGAACTTAAAGATAACTTTTTTATCAGAGTCCCTGCTTTAAAGCTGCTGTTAGAGACTGGAGAGCTGTCCCCTCAGCAACATCTCTTTATCTTCTCATTGCACATTTTACATTTGTTGCCTTGAAGCAGGAACTTTCTCAGGAAAGCTCTGTCCCTTGAGGACATTTACTTGTTGCCACCAAACATCCCAAAATAGCACACATGCCTTTTCTCTCTTTGTCTCCTGCCATACCAAAAGCCCAGCGTCTGATCTCTCCTGCTGATACTCAGGAGCTCCGTGGAAGGGGGCACTTTTCCTTCTGTGACATTCAAGGGAAGGAAAAAAAAAAAATACAACCACCTAAAACCTCTTACATGTTTGTGGTGTCTCAGGATACACCTGAGAACAGTGAATTTGAAGACAGATCTGGACTTGTGTGACACACATTCGGAGTGCTTCTGCCTGTGTTCAGCCCGCTGCAGGTGTACCAGGCCTCCCAGAAGTGAATTGTAAGTTTAGAAGTTCAGTTGCTTGTGATGCTGGGGGCTGTTTGGATGTGAGGGGCTCTTTGCACCACTGTTGGCTGGGTAGTTCGATGCAACCTCTGTGGCAAAGCTGCAGCTGGCACTGCTTTGATGGCTGTTGTTTCTGGTTTATTATTTTCTGAGAAGCCATTAATTGCAGCCTTGAAACACACAACTGCTTTTCCTGTGCCGTACCCAATTGTGCCACGGTCCAGAGGCAGCTGTTCGATAGAACAGCACTGATGTGAATGATGTGCCCTAAAAGAAGCCTCTGCTAAACAGATTTTCAGAGGGTGAGGAGGGAGAACTCTGCCTGCAGCCAGCACAGTTTGCATTGCACAGCAGCACTGTGCACTGTGTGCTACCAGCTGCAAGCAAAGCCTCCTCCCAAGGTCAGTGGGCTTCACCGGGGTAATTTCTGCTACAATTCCACCAGCTTCACGCTGATTTAAATGTAAGCGTATCCATGAGAAAGACCTGAAATACGCTGGGAAGAGGAAAAGGCATTTCTCAGGGAGGGAAATGGCAATGATTCACTTTAGAAATTTAATCCCAGCAGGGTTATCTCAATTCATTCCCTGATCCAATGCAAAAACGCTCCAGGTCATGGTTTCGGAGTCCCAACCTGTTTCATATAACCTTTAATTTAAATGAACAGCTCCTGGACTGTAATCAGATAAATGTGTGAGATTTGCACATAAATGGCACTGAGAGCCCAAGGGCAACAGGTGATGTTACTGCACTGCCTCTCCCTGTGTACACATGCTTGGCACCAAGCTGCAGCCCCACACTGCTGATGGGAACAAGGCAGTGAAGGCTGAAATATTTCATGCTGCTGCGGAGGCCTGCAGCTGTGCAAAGCAGAGAGAAGCCTATCTGTATGTAACTCTGTGTTTACACACAGATGTGAATAGGTGCACGAGGGCAGAGATGGCAGCAGCCTGCAGTCAGTCTGTGCTGCAGGCAGAGGATGGCATCGTTTACACCACGTACACTGAAATCTTCAATGGCACCAAACATTAAGACCAATTCATTTGGAACAGGAGATATTTTGCAGCTGTGCATTGCTCCAGTACTGGTTGGTGCTGTGATTAAGCTTGCCCAGATTTGTATAAATCCCAGCCTGCAGCACCCACTGCATTTACTCAGTGGGGAGGTGAACTGGCTGCAAGAGCAAAATTCCCTGCAGCACCTGACAGCTTAGCAGAGAAATCCAATATTCTTCACACTGGCCAAGTAAAACAGAGCAGACAAAGGTCAGTGAGACTTAAGAGTCCCACATTGGGAAGGTTCTCAATTAGTGGGAAGCCCGCCTTTACTGTGTGGCAAATGAAGCATACATGTTTTGCAGAGTTGGTCTTCAATGGGGTCTTTCTGAAGTAATGAAGCAAAAGTATCTTACAATGACAAATTGAATGCATCCTGGTAACCACATATCCTGTATCTGCAACAAAAAGCATTGCTTAGGGCTCTCCCTGTGCACGGCCTATTAATAGTGAGGGCTCTGGGAGGGGAATGCTGCCCAGCCCAACGCCTGCATGGGGTCAGTGGTGTGAGCAGCACCCAGCACTGCTGCTCTGCAGCGTCCTGGCACAGTGATGGCAGCGTGCAACTGCCCTGAGCTGTGCCTGCAGTGATGGATGGCACGCAGCCGGCCCCCAAGCTCAGCAAGCACGGCAATTTACGAGGCCACACCTTTCCTGGCGGCACCGGGGCACAAACAGTGCTAGGAAAATGAGTAAGCATTGTCAGATGTGCTAAGAGAAAAGAGAATCGTGACTCCGGAAAACTGAGGCAAGTTCTGGGAAGAAATGACACCTGGCACAGCTGCAGTCCCCAGAACTGCACACTGCTGGGTGACAGAAAGGGCAGCTCAGTGACTGCATCATGGCACTGAGTTAGATCAGCTACTTACACATAAATGCTTCACCTCCAATGTACTGAAATGCATATAGTTCAGGCAGAATTTACACAATTCTTTCAACAAACACCTGAATTTCAATGTATGCTGCCTGGACTGCCTGTGGTGTCACATGCAGAACGCATCTGGGTTTGCTTCGTTGTTATGGTTAGCTCTGCAGTGAATCAATTTGCACCACAAATCAGAGGCTGAAGCCTTTAGCTCCGGGAGCACCAGTGCTT
Organism: Centrocercus urophasianus; assembly: GCF_019232065.1. Lineage (NCBI taxonomy): Eukaryota > Metazoa > Chordata > Aves > Galliformes > Phasianidae > Centrocercus > Centrocercus urophasianus. Next base: position 204,992 of record NW_024884789.1, read on the forward strand.
TACCTCAAATCCACAGAGCTCCGATTGCAATCACACAAATCCCAGTTTCTATGGGCAGCCTTAAATGATTTTCAGATGCAAACTGACTGCTTCTCTCTGCTGCATCTGAGATGAGAGCAATCAAACCCCTGCTGCTGCCAGGACCTAAACTGCCTCTGCTTAACTGAGTTTTCAGTGAAAAGCCCTTTAGAATTCCCCAAGGAGAAGAGAAAATATGAAACCCTTCAATTTCCTTCAATAACTGTTTAATTTAACACACTTGTGGGCGATAGCCATTAAAACCCAACACGTTTACAGCTAGCTATTCCTTAGCAAAACCTAGGAGCGCTGACAGAAGCAAGGGACAGACGGTGCCAACCCAAAAGAAAACAGGAATGAACACAGGCTCTTAAAATGTAAAAATTTACACCACGTTGGAAAGGAATACAACACAAATGGTGAAGTCATGGCTTGTGTTTTACATGCAAGTCACAGACAGGAATTCCCCTTGTTACGTGACACAGTTCTGCAGTTGTTCCAGACAGTACAACTTAAGCATCCGTCTGCGTGTGACCACACTGCTCAATGCAATGCAGTGATGCTGGGCTCTGTCCTTTTTCCACTGAGCTCAGCACAAGCAGTGCTGTGTTCACAGTCTCCCAGTTTCTCAGCCTGCAGAGTAATACAGAAAGGAGTGCTACCAAAATGCACCCGCCCTCCTCCAGGAGCCAACCTAACAGCAAATCCTCCCTAAGGCCTCAAGGATTAACCTACAGCACTGCCGGACCAGCTGCTGGGTGCCTCTCATACAGTAGCACTTACTATAGTAAAAAAGAACCAACTAACTTTAACAGAAGTGCATCTACATAAGCAGAAAGGTTTTTAGCTTGGTAAGAGCACAGAAAAACACCTTAACCAACCATTAAAGTTCTGCAGTATAACTGCATGCCGAAATCCAGTTGTGTAAGTACAATTCACTTTGCCTTTTGGGCTTTCACAAGGAAGGATGTGGCCAAATAAGAGCAGTGTTTGCCATGCACACGCATTGCTCACAGCTGGGGCTAGAACAGCTTTCCATCTCTTTCACTGGTCCACTCAAGGGCCTACACTGTTTGACTCCAAAGCAATCTCTCACTTCATTCCTGCCTTGTATCCCCAGCCAGCCCCTCTGCTCCGCACACAGGTGGGGGCTTTTACAGATGAAGCCATCAGCACAAAGAGGGCAGGGCCCCTGCATGCACTGCAAGCCCAGGGCTTCTGGTGGTAACTAAAGCTGAAAGCTTTCTTCCTCTGATCTCTCTCCATTTCTTAAATTATGGTTATTGAGCTTCAGTGCGTAAACAATCCAATGAAAATTACAGAAATGGGTTGCCAACTTCCAGTCCCTTAAGGGGGGAAAAAAAATCCAAATGGTCAGCTGTACTGGTGGAATGATACTCATTTTATACACATAAAAATAACAATAGAAATCAAGAGTTCTGTGCTGGCCTGCCAACACCATCAAGAGGCTGAAAAATATCAAACGATAGCACCATTAGCATTTCTGAGAAGACTCCCCGCATAATTGCTGCTTGAAGTTTCCCTTCCCTAACATGCTCTCTCTGATTGCTCAGTGATGGCTGTGACCCTAACAGACAGCTATGCCCATTGTGGCACAGCACACTTGGTGAGACCTGCACCCCCGGCCCAACCAGACATACTTCTCAGAGGGACCGTTTGAGCACCGTTAAAGTGTAGCACAAATGAAACAAATCATGCCTTCCCTGTGTTTTGCAAGAGCACCGTGTGGATCTTGGGCTGCGCCACCCTGTGCAGTGACAGAGCAGCACGGCTGGCTGGTCCCCAGCTCCCTCCTGTGCCGCAGGGCTGCTCCCAGAGCCACCACGGGTCCAGGTGCTTTCTGGGCTTGGGATGGTCCTGTCACCTCCTGGAGGCCCGCTCGTCCCCGCGGTCCTGGTCAGGAGCCCCGTGGTGCCCGTGCTGGCGGCAGCTTTGGCAGCATTGCATGTGGACCGTCGGGAGGTGGCACCTTCCCAGCACCCGCAGGGTCTGGCAGAAGCTGAACGTCAAGCGGTCCCGCTCACAAACGAAGCCTAGAGGATGTGAGAGGACAAGGACAGCGTTACTGCAGTCCCACTGTGGCAGGCATTTGACAGGAAAATCAGCAAGCACTTGATAGAGACTTCACAAAATGCAGTCACCTTCCCCTCAGCACTGAGCAGCCATTGGTCCTCATTTCTAATCGCCAGCAGAAGCAAAATCTGTACTTCTACCTACAGCCTGCAGCACCTTTCCAGAGCAGAGAAACCACAATGGCAGAAGCAGGGCTGAGCCTGGGCCTTGTCACCACTGCATTGCACAGAGCAGCAGCCCCGGAGCCGGGTGTTCATCCCATCCAATCCTAGACTCCAGTTCAGTCTCAGTTTGTGGCCAGCGAATGCAACGACGAAACTGCAAATGTCTTCAGCGCCGTGTCGGGGCCTGGTGCTGCCAACAGCAGTGGTTGAATGTGGCTCTGCAAGCTTTCCTGGCCACACATCTCCCAACAGCACCCCAAAGCCCTCACCTCAGCGACAATTCATTTCTGTGTTGTGCTTAACTTGTTTCATCTCCTTCCCTTCCTGCAGGTGTCTCACAAACCTCCATGCTGTTCTGCAGACGGGCTTTGTTTTGGGAACTGCTTCTCCCCGGCCAGCTGCAGGAGCGGCGACTGAGACACGCAGGGCTTCCTCTGCCAGCAGCCAGGGAGCACTGAAGGCAGAGTGACACAGCCAGGTGCTTCATCCACTCCTTGGCTTCTGCCCACAGAGACTTGGCCTGAAAAATACCCTCACACTTTGCATGCAAGTCCCAGTGCTGAACATCCTGTGGAAGCTGCAGGAATCGGCCCCAGACCGGGCTCTGGTGGGACAGACCCATCTCCAAGCACGCACTGTTTACAAGCCTGCATCAGGGGTTTGCTTCAATTCTTAATTTCCACCTTTTCCAGTTTGTATGAAAACAAGCACTGCACACTGCTGAGCCTCTAGCATCTCACACAGCAGTGTAAAACACTGAAATCACGTCTGTTCTAATTTCATCTCCTGTAGAAGTGATTAAACACAATGACAGCCCTTCTGTGGAAAAGGGCAGAGTGGCTGCACCCAAGTCCAGCAGCCCTGTGCTCCCCGTCCCTGCGCATCTCCTGCCCAGCACACACAGACGACCATGGGGTGGCCCCACAAAAAGGCCGTCTTTTCTCTTTCCCTAGGCACTTTTTGGCAGGGAATTGCCAGCGGTGGGGACAGAGCCAGGCAGCTCTGCGAGCACTGCCCTACACCATCTCCCTTTGGTGAACAAAGGTCTTCGTTTAGGGAAAGGCCAACGTCCCCATTCCCACCGGGAACAATCTGGTCCTTGGTGCTGAGAGCAAGGGACACAGCAGATGCAGAACAGTGTTCCCCTGCTTTTGGACTTCAATCGCAGCCTTCAGCCTGCCAGCAAGGTCGTCACTATCCTGCTCTAAAATTAATCTTCTATTTCAGTAGAGGTATTTCCTCTCTTCCTCTCTACCAACAGCTACTTCTGCACGGCAGTAGTGTCTGTGCCCTGAAGGAAACAATTAATGCTGATGCTGCTGCCTGCTGGTGCTGCCGGCTCCAGCTGCTGCCACCAACCCGTACCAGCACTAGAGCTGGCCCTGTGCTGTGCTCCTTGCCTGGGTTTGGGTCTGTTCTGCACAGCATGACGCAGATTTCCAGGCAGAGCAGAGCTGATGAGGAATTGCTGGAAAGCCCTGAGTGGCTGTGGCAGGGTGCAGTGCACAACCCCAGCTCCACTTCAGTAACAACACCAAGAGCACTGGAGCTGTTAGGCAGAGGGGAACGGCTTGCTCATGTGATGCTCCTTTGATGTCAGTCACAAGAATTGGTCACAAGCATCCCTGCACCACAGAATTCCTTTCACTGTGAGACTGCTGGACTCACAAATGGGTCTACAGTCGTGTTTGCAAGTGCTGCAGGTCACGGCTGCACTGAGCAGTGATTCAAATATACCTTCAAAGTTTCTGATGGGAGATGGAAGCCTCAGTTTCTGCTTGCAGAAAGCCCTCCTGCCCCCAAAGCTTTGTGCTGGAAATAGTTTGGGCACCTGGCTGCCACCCAAACTGCAGAGCTGCACACAGCCTCAACCATCTCAGCTGCTGAAATCCCTGCACTAGGGCAGGACTCAGTGATCACTGACCATCAGCTGCAGCACGGCTCTGGCAGCATGGTGTGGGCTTCCTGCAGCATTCACAAAGCTGTCGGGTTGGCTTGCTGGCTTGGATAGCAATGCTGAGCAGGAGAGGTGGAGACAACAGCTATGGCCCAGGCAGGTGTGGATGAGATGGCATGCTCCACGGGGCTGGCTATTTGCTGCATCTAACAGTGCAAATGTCACACCAGTTAAAACCCCAAGGGGCTTACAAGAACTCAGTTACTTCTGTGGCATTCTGGAGGCTCAGCCCTGCTGTGGGAGTTGGTGCTGGGCTGGGATGGCCCTGCAGAGCGCTGGGAATGTCAGTGGGCAGCTGCATGCCTTGCTGTGCTTGTTGCTGTTCACGAGCCTTTTGCTCATACAGCCTTCCTAGAAAGTTATTTATGGATCGCAACCAAGCTGCCTCCTGCCTGCCCTTGCAAGAGCTGTGAAGGTTTTGCTGCTGGAGCTTCTGGCTGGAGGGCAGCCTCCCAGGGCTGTCGTTTGATCCCCTTTCCAACAGGTCAGTGCCCTGGCACGGGAATGGAAATTCCCAACACAGCATCTGTGCTCAGGCAGAAGACCAGCAGCCCCACCAGGCGAGGATTCCCTGGGTAAGCTGAGTTATGTGCAGAGCAGGTCCTGCTAGAAGACACAATCCAGGGCGGGCTTGCAGAGTGGGGATTCTGCTGTTCCTTCCTGACCTCCCGTCAGACCCTGCAGCAGGGCTACGGTTGTCAAAAGCATTTTTATAAAATGAAGTGGTGGGGCGTTGCTGAGTGCTGGTCGCTCAGGCCCCGCAGTGTCCCAGCACACAGGGTCAAACTCAGTGTGGAACAACTTGGCTGAGCCACGATTCCTCCCTGGACAAGGCAAGCTATAGCCAGCTCTTCATTTTTCAGCTCTTCAGAGAAGGTCCCTGCAGATTTGGTTCAATTTTCATTTAATCCTTCTACTGTTATTTTTGTCTATTAACAATTTTTTTTAATGATCCTAACACTTCATCTATGAACGCACTTCAATCGTCAAGCTGATGCCAAATTTTACTCTGAAGAAATAGCTTAAAGCAGGGCTTTTCAAATCCAGGCCAAGTCAGCACATTAGAAACTGAAAACCCAGAAATTTGTGGTTGTTTTTTTAAGTTGACGTGGAAGTCACTTTACATTTCATTTAAGCTTCTGCCATACAGAGCTAAGCACTTACTTTTATGCTGGTGAAAAACAAACTTCCTGGTACAGATGTTGTAAAAACAAGGCAAGGTTGGGCTCAGAGCTGAGCCAGCAAGACAAGAGCCCTGAGCCTCTGACCTCTGGCCTGTGGGATGCTCTCAGAGCCAGGTCCCAATTTAACAAACTTTATCCCTGGCTTCTGCTCCCAGGGCTGCAGACCCTCAGCTGGCAGCAGCAGATGCTGAGTGCAGCAACATGAGTGTGGCCAGCGTTACAGACTGGTGAGCATTCACATGCCATGGTCTGGATGCTGTCTGTCCCACCCACACCTCAGTTCCCTGCACGTAATGCTGGTGTGGCACAGTCACCCCCTTCAGAGCCCCAGCGGGCAGCACGGTGTTTCTGCAATGCTGGGAATTGCACCAGTGTCAGGAAAACAGGTCACTCACTTCTGTGTGAGATGCAAAGTTAAATCCCTGGTGCTACAGTATGTGCCCAGTCTCTGCTCCTGCAAAGCAAACCTGCACTGCTGCCATCACCCATCCTGCTGCCCCACATACTCTGGCCATTCATGCCAAGGTCCATGGAACTTTAAAAGCTTGGAAAATGGGGAGAGGAAAGCTGAAAGCCCCCATTATTCAGGTGCTGGTGCTCGAGTATGGTATCACTGTGCAAGGATCACCAGCACCCAGCCTCGGGATCATGGACAGGAGTGAGCAAACAGCCGTGCTCACCAGGGGGGGAGGAGCAAGGAGCCATTTGTCAGTCTGGATCCGACAGGGAGGAATTCTCATTTCCCAAGAGCTGATATAGAGCCAAGACTGGAGGATTTTCCCTACACTCACAGAAAACAACTGTGCTGTCTTTCACTTCATTCTCAGCAAAAAAAGAGAGGGGGAGAAAAAGCCAACTCTACTTAAACACATTTCTGTACATGACCTACAGCTTCCTCTCCAAAAGCTGAAGACACTTATAACACACAGTTGGCAAGGCAGGCAGGAACATGCAGCCATTTTGCATCTACAGACTCACTGATTGCTTTGCTTTTATTTTTTGTGCAAGGGGATTAGGCAGAGTAGTGGTGCTGGGCTGATGAAGGAAGCAGAAGGTGGGGGTGAGCAACTGGGAGAGCCAATGCACGGCTGGGTGCTGCTGACCCTGTGCCCATGGGGAAGCACTCCTTCATTTCAGCCCTTGCTTTCCTTACTTTTATCACCCAGAGCCCTCACTGTCAGTGTGTATTTCCTGGTGCTGGAGATGAACAGGCCCTTTTGCCCCCCCTAACTGCTTGCTCTGGACAATGAACTTCATTAAAGTTAAAAATTCATTTAAGCTTCTGCCATACAGAGCTAATTACGTTTATGCTGGTGAAAAACAAACTTCCTGGTACAGATGTTGTAAAAACAAGGCAAGGTTTGTTTTCAAAACCTTCCATCTACTTGGAGATTGCCAAGGAGGAGAGAGGAGACGCATCTTCCTCTCTGCTGCTCAGCTCAAGGTTATGCATGAAGACTGAGAATCCTTTCCAAAGCTCCACTCTCCACTGACTGCTGCTGTTAATTAGCAATAAATAAAGGGCACTTAATGGCAGAGCCTCCCTCTCTTGCCACCAGGACACAGACTTACATGTGCAAATGACAAAAAAATTGGAATTTGCTGCCGTTAATTCCAGCATGTATCCCTTGCGGACAAACTTAGCAGTATGCAGAACCATGAATAATTTCGTTTCCCTACTCAAAGCAAGAAGAAATAGGATGTTTAATTGCCAATTAATCTTGAGGTGACTGGAAATACAGCCAAGCACTGGATAATGAGCCTGGAGCACAGGCGACAGCAGGCTGAGAGCACACACAGATCTGCCGCTCCTCGGGCTGCTCCTGGGGCACAGGCAGAGCCCACTCCTGCTGGCAGGAAACCTATGTTTCACTCCTATAGGAACCACAGCCATGGCTGCTTTGTGCAGCCTTGTTCTTGGGACAGCTGTACTCCTCGCCTTTATCCCCTTCCCTCTCTGGTATTTCTGATTTGAGATATTTCTGGGGATCAGTCGCTTTGCGAATGTATCTCTGCAGCACAGCCCCTGCATCGTCTGTTTTCAGCAAGTGGGCAATGGCTGCTGGGGGAGAGAGGGAGCAGTGCCAGCAGCACACAGTCCCCTAAGGGGGGCTTGTGTTTAACGATGTCCTGATGGACAGGGCATGCTAACAGCAAGCTATGCACTTTGCTCCTCGTCCCCCAGCAGGACAGGAGTGCGGACACATCCCAGCTGTGGCTCCCCACCCTGGTGTCTGCTGCCCTTCCCTCCTGGTGCTCTTTGCAAAGGCAGTCACTGTGTTTTTTTCCTGTTTTCTGAGCTGCAAGAAACGACTGAAATGATCTGGTAACAGGCATGGCTGATGTGCGTGCAAAAGCTTGGGGTCAGTGCATAGGCATGGATGGAAATCAGAGAGCTTTCCCGAGACAAACGCTGCTCTTATCTTGCTGGCAGCCACGTCCACAGTCCAGCAATTCTGCTCCTGCTCTTATCTTCTAGAGAGCACTGCCAGCAGCACAGAGGCGTCCTCCAGAACAAGGGGCAGCAGGGCTCTCCTGGCTGCCACGTGAGGAAGCAAAGCCCAGCAAAGCACCAGCAGATCCTACGCAGCCCCTGGGTCCTGTGCTGTGCCAGGGCACTCAACCAGGGACAGTGACCATTCCCACTCACCCTCAGTGGCTCTCCTATAGGGTCCCCTTCCTGCTTCCCCAGGTTGTCTCCCAGACACAGGGTGACTGCCCGTGGTTTCAGTTCCTCCTCAAGCTCCATGATGCCTCATGCTCAGATCTGACGAGGATTCTCCTGCTGTGGCATCACAGATGTTTGAGTTCCTTGTTTCTGTATGGAGTAAGAAGGCTGTCCCCAGCTTTGCTAGGACACTGTGGGGACAGACCTGAGGGACTGGCAGGATCAGTTGCTGCCTGGGAGCCATCTCAGGACACAGCCAACCTTATCTTCTGCACTCACAGCTGGATGCAGCTGTAAAAGTGCAAGAACATTTAAAAATAACTTCTGTGTAATCATCAATTAATTTATAACCCAGTGACGAAACTGGATTCTGGTTTTAATTAATTCCGACCTCCTTTAATTGAGGAGAGAAGATTGCCGGTGAGATGTTTGCTTATGTCTAATCTGTTCCATCTCCTTTAAAAATCCATCTGATTATGTTTTTAACATTTAAACTCTGCTGAGGGTATTCACATCTTTTAACGAGAACATAATTGTTCCCAAAGATGAGTGCATGATCTGGTACCAGTGCACTCCGTGTTACAGGAGATAGAGGCTCCTCATCCTTCTAACGTAAACACATGAATCACCACAGCCCTCATTAATCTTGTGCAGTAAAGATCCTCTAGAGCTCAGGAAAGGGCCAGAGTTTACGTTCATGCCTTTTCTGGGAGCCTCTGCCTGTGGATTTACACATCTGTGATTTCCTGCCATGTGAAAGTTTTGTTCCTCCTCATAGTTTGGCAGGAAATGTTTGTATTTCCAAGAGGCGTTTCCTGCCCTGGGCCACAGCCAGAGCATTTATGTCATTTTTAATCCAGAATTGTAACATTTATTTGTGTGCTTCCTACACATCTAAGTGGTTATTCTGGTACAGCCTTGAATATGCCGAGCATCGACACAGCTCTCATCACCAAGCCCAAGTGATGGGAATTTTCCCTTGACAAAAATAGCCGGAACTACACATCATTTCTTGACCAAACCTAATGGCTAGGGGCTGCCTGGAGGCTGGACAGAGCCACAAGTGCTGCTGCCCTGCCCTGCCCAGCCCCACAAGAGAGCTCAGCACATCAGAAGTTTCTCGCTGGACAGACAAAAGCTTTTCTCTCCAGACAAATTCAAAAGATAAGGCTGATTAATAATTAACATGTTAATATCAGTGACATCTAATCCCCCCATTGCACTGCTTTTCCTTTTAAGAGCTCTTAACTCTTGTGGTGCACAGGTATTTCCTGTAACTCTCTTGTCTTTCTCCATTTCAACTTCTACCAGTCCTACATAATGTAAAACATCAACCCCAGCCTCAACCCTGAGCATTGAGGCAAGGCAGCCCAACCCAGATGCACACTGAGATGTGGTACAAAGGCAGTTACACTTCTTGACTCCAGTGGGAGTATCTGTTGAAGACTGCCTGGAAGGCAGATTGGCACTGGCTGTGTGTCTGACTGGTAAGTGTCAGGTAATTAATATCAACTAGCATACACCACTGGAGCCAGAGAAACTCAATAAAGAGAGGATTTGATTCTTATTCTGTTGAAGCTGGTAGGATGTTTCACCTTGAAACAGGCACGGATCAATGACAGGAGGACTCGAGTGCTGCATCACACTGACCTGCTGGTGCAGGTTTATACAACACTCACAGCCAGGCTGCCAGAGCAAAGCACTTGCACCACACAGCTCAACAAGCACTTGGGGAGCACCAGCACATTAAAGAGAAAACATCTGGTAACCAGGAAGGGCAGAAAGGCCCGCGGGGCATCGCTCACTCACCTGCCTCGGTGCCTTCGCAGTTCTGCAGGTTGCACTTCTGCGTGCTCTCGGGCCACGGCTCGTGGTCACAGAGGCTGCTGTCCTCCTGCGCCTGCCCAGTCTGTGTGTCGATGCACTTCACCTGGCGCCGCTGGATGCCTCCTCCACAGGGCACTGAGCACTGCAGGAGCAGGAAGCTGTCAGCCCCAGGGAGTTTCTGTGTTTTTATTGCAGTAGTCCCCAGTGTGGGAAGATTTCTCAGGTTTTTATTGCAGCATTCCCTGGTTTAGTTCGGAGAGTTGGGGTTCTGCCCGAGGCCCTGGCACTGCTGCTCAGAGAAACTGTGATGCCCCAGCCCTGGAAGTGCCCAGGGCCAGGCTGGATGGGGCCCTGGGCAGCCTGAGCTGGTGGGTGGCAATCAGCCCACGGCAGGGAGTGGGGTTGGCAGTGCTTTAAGAGCCCTTCCAATCCAACCATTCTATTATTCAGCGCTAGCAATGTTTTCGTATATTGCTTTTCTAAGGAAACTAGGCCATGCAACGGGCACAAAGACCTGCTCAGCCCAGGGCTCTGCTGAGCAGCTGCAACAGCGTAGCCAGGAGGACACTGATCACAGAACCCACAAGAGAACTCTGTCCCCATCCCATGTGCTCACCTGTCCCCAGGATCCCACCACCCATTTGGTGCAGGGGTGGCTGTTGCAGGGCCGGGTGCTGTTGGGCCGCAGTGTCTCATCACAGTGGCCCAGCTCCGGGCACGTCACCAGGCGCTCCTGCTCCCCTCCACCACATGGCTCCGAGCACTGCAGGGACATCAAATGGTGGAACTCATTGTATTGGTTTCTTAAGGAAAAGAACTGCAAAATGCCCCTACCGATACATAAGCAAACACAAATCCTGCTTCCAGTGTTAAGCAACAACTTTGCAACTACAGCCGATATCAGCAGGTGGTTTCCTTCTTGACAATGGGTGCTCTAAATTGTGAAGTTTTCCAGAGCATGGAGGAGACAGGAGCTCTGCTGCAAGCACCTATTCCTGCACTGCAGATCCTTAATAGTCACCCTGACCCGCTGCCTCCCTGCCTGCCCAGCCCAGCCAGCAGCCCTACCTCTCTCCACGAGGACGTGTACCAGTCCAGGCACGGTGCGTTCTGGCAGGGCAGCTGCGCCGGGGGTTTGTAGAGAACAGCCTGGCAGTGGAAGGGCCGCAGCAGCCGCTGCTCTCTGGTGTCAACGCAGTGCACATCCCGAACCTTCGTGCCCCTACCACAGTTCTTGGAACACTGGGTGAACAAAAGGCACATCACAAGGGGGGCTGGGGCTGGGGCAGTCCTCCTGGAAAAGGGACCGAAGACATACTCCGCCTTGGGCTGGCTTGAGTTAACACTCAACTTCTTTTCACCTCTTTCTCTAGCCAAAGCTAGAGAACAGTGCGTGGAGCTCTGAATCCGTCACTACCTTCTTCATGAAACCAACTGGCTTCCAGTTGTAACAGCAACAAAGTCTTGGCATTAGACAAGTAGTGAGCTCCCATCCACACATCTCAGAGATTGAGGCTGCCCAGAACAACAGGGGTCATGCCTCACTGTTTAATTTAGGGGATTCCTCCAACCTAACTGCAAACACATCCTGCTACTGCAGGTTCTCAACTGCATCTTCCAGATACCTTCAAACCTTTCTTCAATGAGTTTTTGTGGCCCCAGCTTTTTAGCCACCTCAAAAGCAGAACAAATGCAAACTGAGAGGAAAGCAGCAAAAGCACACACCAGCAGCATGCAACTCTCTATCCACTAGGCAGGTACAGCCACTTTCCTTCTCCACGCATTACCAAGGAAGACACTGTGGAAGGAGAGACAGGGACTGGGTGCACGCCTGCTTACCTTGCTCCAGTTCCCCACACGCCAGGATGAGCACGGTCTCAGGGAACACCTCCGAGCAGGGACGGGTTTGCTGGCGGCGGCGCAGTGCTGCTCAGTGCCGGTGCTGCAGCGCACGCTGCGCCAGATTGCACCCACACCACAGGTGGCCGAGCACTGCAAGACACGGGCAGCCAGTAACACACCTGGGGCTGACAGCAGTGCGCTGCTCAGCTCACAGCTGCTGTGCTGGTGGAACCAGACCGTGCCACGATGAGGCACGGCCATGGGATGGAAGGAGCTTCGCAGTCTGCGGCCAGCAGCACCTGCGCTAAAACTCCACAGCGGGAGGCAGGCAGACCTCTGTCTGGGAGGAGGAAAACCCACTCCTACACTTTTTTGCAGTTGTTTCTGGTTTGAGATTGTTCTTTCTCTCCTCGCACGGGGAATCCCTGGCTGATGGCGGTGGCTTTAGCTTTTTCACTTCAAGAATGCTGTTAACCAGCACTAATTGTTCAGTAGTTTGAGCGCTCTCTCAAAACATGTTTTATGCCCTCCATGCCTCTCTTTCACAAGCACTGCTAGTCCTGCTTTTTTACTACTACAAACTCCAGTAGAGTTTTGTCTTCTGTTCACCCCACCTGAAAGGTACTGCCTTCATCTCCTCTTTCAGACTCACCCCTCACTTTCCAGACTGCTCAGGGACGGAAGGTGCCCTCTCACAAAGCCCATATGTGTGACTGTATCCTCCTGACAGCAAGTATTGTCCTCAAAGTTACTGGGTCCTTTGTGCAGCCTCCTTAAAAGAGTTCCCCAGAGCTCTGTCTCCAGTGATTCGTGCCACTGAAGGCCTCTTTTTTTGTGTGTGCTTTCTGATAAAAGCCTGTTACCATGAATTGCAGAAGCCATCTGTCTGTCACTGCAAGTGCTATGCAAAGAGCAACCATGGGACAGCTATCCAGTAAAACGATAGCTGATAATTACTTATAATTCCCCATTCACTACATTCAGTGCAGCCCCTTCCCTTTGGTAATTTGCAACCTTACTGCGCCTTAACTTTGACATTTAAGCCTTTGCCGTTTTGTGGAATATTTTAAGATAACTGTGCTATGGTGGCAGCTTGCTCCTGTGCCTGGCTCCTGGCAATGCCTGGGAAAGGCATGGGTCTCCTATATTCTTAAAAACAGCCCCACTATGCTTTTAGTGGGACCCAGCACATACCTCGCTCCAGTTGCCGACCTCCCAGCTGGGCACTGCAGTGCCTGCTATGGTGGTAGGAGGCAGCAGCAAAGCCTCCTCTTGCTCCCAGACTGGCAGGGGTGTGGGGGTGGGCTGGGGCACCTCGTGCTCCCCAGCACCGTAAGCAAGTGTCCCTGGGGCTGCTGGTGGTGAGTGCTCCTCAGGAGCAGTGTGGCCAACTGGGGCCATGCTGGAGTGCTGCTGGGTGCCGGGGGATGGCACTGGCACTGTGTGGTAAGGCCCCTGTGTTGCCCTCGGTCCCCATTTGGCCCCTGGCACTGCTGAGGGCTTGGAGGGTGATGCTCCTGTGGGAGGGCTGTGAGCTGGGGATGCTGGCATGGCTGGCACCAGGGCACCTTGTGGGGTGAGGTCACCGGCAGTGAGCTGTGTCAGCGGTCCCTGCATGGTGGGGGACACAGGCACTGGTGGCAGCGATGTTGTGGTGGCTACCAAGGGAACCAACATCAGAGACAGATGGATGTGGTTTCCTGGCTGCTGCCCTGCCTCTCCTCCAGGGCCCACGGTGGCATCTGCAGGATGGGGGCTCTCATGGGGACCTTCTACATGCCTTCCCATCTCCTGCTGTGGGCTCTGTGCAGTGGGGGACTTTGGAGCCACCCTATCTGTCACACGCAGCAGCTCTTCAGTCACCGGTGCTGCATGCGTGTGTGCAGTCCCCTCCAGTGCTGGTATTTCTGCCCACTCTTCCTGCTCCTTGGTCTTTGTGGCAGCGCTATTATTATCACCAGTGATGACAAATCCCATTTCCCTTGAGTTTTCACGGCCTGCACTATCAGGAGTCACTGTGCTTGCACGGTCCTGGACTCTGTTTGCAGGCTCTCCCACAGGCTGCAGACTGTTAGGTGTACTGCCTGCACCGGGGCTGTCCCTGTCAACGGGCAGCGGTGTAGAGGGACTGGTCAGGGCCCAGGAATCAAGGCTGTGAGGTGGAGCATCCCACGCAGGACTGGTGCCCACCAGTGTAGCACCCAGGGATAGCCTGGGGAGCAGCAGGCTGCTGGTGGAGCCATGACTCACTGCAGGCTGGGTGGGCAGTGGACCCTCGGAATAGGGCACAGGCAGTTCTTCCCCCTCATTCCTTGTGAGAGCAGGAGCAGCAGTGCTGGGAGTGGCTGTCCCCATTTCTTCACCCTCAGAGAACACATCAAATAGGTTGTTAAAGACCAAACCCCCTGACTCAGTCTCCTCTTTGCCATGCACAGGAGCAGAAGCATTTGCTTCGATTTCCTTCACCAGATCTTCCTCATGTTCTCCTCCTCCCAGCTTCCTGGTGTGCAGGACATCCGCAGGCATCTCAGGAGACTCCTCCACATTGTTGCTGTTCCACTCTGGCTTAGGGCCCTCGCTTTTGGTCTCCTTCTCAGTGAAGGGGTAGTATGACAGATCCTCATGAAAGTTGATAAAATTGTAATCGTAGTAAAAATCATCAACAAAGAAATTTCCCTTTCTGGTTGAGAAGTCATCCTCAGTTATGATATTGACATCATTGGACTCGGGGATATTTGGAATTACGGGGTTAAATTGGGGAATATGGTTATTTGGAATGTAATTTATTTCATTAAAAATCTCTCTGCTGGAAGAGCCGCTGCCAGACCAGTCAGTGTTGGTGTTGTCTAATTTCTTCTGGCACCGTGGCAAGGAGCAAATAGTTTCCGAGCTGGGTCTTTGTGCAGGGTCACAAGTTGCTTGAGTATTATTGCTGCAGTAAACAGGGCGTCTTTGTGTTCCATTCCCACATGTTGCTGAGCACTAGGAAAGGAAGAGGAACAGAAATTTCAGAGACAGGAGCACAGGAGTTGTAGGACGGTGAGAAAACAGTGCAGTTTGGGCAGAGGGCAAAGGGCTCTGCCTCTGTGACCAAACAGCTGGGTACGCTGACTCCTGCTGCGGCCCTGCATTCTGCACATCCCATGGTGGTGTGGGGCATCAGCACGGCTGCTGGCTGAGTCAAGCACTGGGGCTGTCTCTCCACTACAGACCGCCTTAGGAAGGCACACACAGCAGGGCATTTTGCACAGGGTGATCCTTGACCTGCACTCCAGATAGAAATGATTTTCCCTGGAGATAGACACTGTGAAGGGCTTTGGGCTGGATGATCTAATAGGTCCTTTCTTTGCGACCTATCGCCACGAATTACATCTCTTCTGGAAAAGCATTTCTTAAAGAAGGGAATAACAACATGGGTGTTGTCCCAGTAAGTGAAAGAAAAAAGCAAGGGTCAATAAGCAGCTTTGTAGAGGACACCCCCTCCTCCACCATAATAGTCCCTTTGAGATTGCTCAGTATGAAAGAACCCACAATCTGCAAAGAGAGACAGCAATATTTTCTGCAAGAGAAGTAAACTGTAGTGCTACTAACATCACATGTGGGCTGCTCAAGCCACAGGCTGCTGCAGTTTGCTACAGCAGATGCACAGAGCATTAGTCACATACATCAGCATGCCTCACACAATGCAGCCAGCAAGAACAAATAATCTCCAAGTCAAACAAATCCAACAGAGGGGATTTCTGCAAAAGTTGCTGTTCTCAGGATGAAAACAGATGGGCTGAGAGGTGGAGGTGGATGCACAGCCACCAGCACTTGAAGGTGAGTGCAAGGTGGGCAGAGAGAGCCCTCAGGGTACCCGCAGAGCCTCAGGGCTGGGCTGGCCTGGAGATGTGGTTCTCAAACAATTTACACTTGTCTATTTTGAGCCTTTCTTGTGTTTGCTCAGCCCTTGCAAGGGTCCAGCGCCCAGATGGGATCCCTAACACTCCCTGCTCTGGTGCTGGTGGGCTCCCAGCAGGTGCCCTACATGGGATGTGTCCCCCTCGGTCAGATGTGTGTCACCCTGTGGGCCACGTCCCTTGGCTGCCCTGAGAGGTGCTGCCCCTGTACTGGACACGATCCCCTATTTATGAATCTCCTGGGAAATGCTGAGGAGTGGAAGTGATCCTAAGGAATGTGCCTGGCACAAGGCAGGGTTCATAAAACTGCATGGCCATCACGGGGCACTTCCACCCTCCACACAGTGTCACTGAAATGCAGCATTTCCACTTGTCTGCCTCTGCAGCGGGGTGCAAGCAAGCTACCTCACCCCTCCAGGACAGCACTGCCAGATCAGGGGAAGCACAGGTCACCCCAGAGCTAAAAGTTCTTAGCAAATGGCTCCAGCTCCATCCAGGAGATAAGCTCCAGAAATCACAGCTCTCAAAGCAGAAAGGAAGAGGGTTATTTGCCAAGCCTCAGTTATCAAGAAAGCCCCTGAGGCACAGATAAGAAACCACTGCTGTTAGTAGCTGCGCAGGGGGAACAAGCATTGGTAGGAAAGTTTGGCCCCTAGCACAGCACTGCAGGAGGCACCACTGTGCCAAGCTGCTGACTGGGATGTGCTTCTGCAAGCATGCACCAGGGTCTGCAAATATACAAAAGCACTGAACCCCCTCTTATTATCCCTTTTTATGGCTAGGTGAACCAGGTTTCTGGAAAGCTTCCCAACCTCTCACATTTCCCTGCTTATTGGTGGTGGTGGCAATGTAGAAGAAAGAGAACTCTCACTTTAAGTGAAAGAAGAACAGAAAAGTTACAGACATATTAAAATCTCAAGCTCGTTTTCATGGTTTCACAGATGCATAGATGGCAAAGCCAAAGAGGAGCATTGTGACAGCCTGTGCTGGCTCAATACATAGCACAGACCTCCGGGCAACTTGGAATTCAAGATTTTTCCTTTAAACCATTGCAGCTTTCTTTCTCAACCGTACTATTGTGGCTTTTGTGGGCCTCTAGAAAAATATTTCTAAATAGCTCTCATTTAGCCTTCAAATTTTCTGTTCACATTTTTATTCTGTGTGTTTCTTAGCAACAGGCTCCGTTCCCAGGCTCTGATTTGCCTCCTGATACTTTTCTTTACACCAAACACTTTCTGAAACCAACGCTCAAATTAGGAGTTATGCCTCTTTGGTTAAAAAACCTCAACCACAAAAATAAAAATAAGGCTACGCAGAGTGCCCACTGAACACAGCTTTTATACTCCTCTCTTTTTTAAAGTATATTGCTGTAAAACTCCCCAGGGCAGCCTGGCAGCAAAGGCAAGGCAGCCACATAGCCAACGTGTGTGGATGCAGAGCAGATGTCCATCCACCTACAGACACGTGCATGGCACAGCTGGGCCCCTGGCTGGCCTGCAGCACCTTGCCTCTGCAAGCACAAAATGTTTTCAAGGCTTCTGCCAAAACAAAGGGGAAAGATTTCCACACTGAAGGCTTCAGTATCTCCTGTTTCTGCCTTTCTTGCATCAAGTGTGGAGCATGGCCTTGCTCTTGATGGAGAAAGCAGCATAACTCATATGAGAATGAAACAGTCAGACATCCTGGTGCTTCTTCCTTACTGAGATCTTCCTGTATCACAAAATTCCTTTGTGAGAGATCTGATATTGCATGCACACTCCAGAACCACTTTGCCCTGTAGCCAGGCGTGCCCCTGCCTGCTGCAGGACATCCTGGTGGTACATCATCTGTGCTCCTGCCGGCTTTGCAGGAAACTGCAACCACCCCCGTGATGTGTCTCACCTCTGACCAGTTCCCCATAGCCCACTGAGAGGGACAGGGGACATCCCGATGGCAGGGAGCAGTGGCTTCTGGTTTGGAGAGGTGCTGGCAATCCGCTTGCTGCAAAGCTCTCTGCTCGTCCAATCCCACACTCTGGATGCAGAGCACCGTCCTCTTCATCAACCCTGATGTCCCACATGTAGCTGAGCACTTTTGCCACTCACCAACCCACCACCTGGGGGAAAATAAAGGAGAAAATGCTGCAGTCAGTGCCCACCAGGCAGGATCTGCCCCCTGCCCCTGCTAGGATTGCTTGGGCAACAAGGGTATGTTGAGAAAGAGCAATAGAAGAGACAACAGACCTTGCTGGGCAGGGCTCCTCATTGCACGTCCTTTGCTGGTCATCAGGCCGTGTCAGTGTGTCACAGTAGTGCTCCTCCACGATGCCAGCCAGCTTTTCCACGCAGTGCACAATCTGCCTCTGCACCCCTGGGGACACAGACAAGGCTTGGCTCTCTACAATTCAGAGCACTGAACATCTTTAACAGCAAGCAGCAGGAGGCCCTGCCATTGCCTTCAGACACCAAAACCAGAAGAATATTAAACCTCCATTTAAACTGAACCTGAAACTTGAGAGCCCACTTTTCATGGCCCCCACATGCTGCCAACCACAGCAGCACTCCCATTGTGCCCAGCTGGGAGAAGGAGAGCTAGACACCAGATACATGATACATGTATGATTAGAGCTAGGAAACATAACTGTGCTGGAAAATGATTCTGAATGTGGAGCTGCTCAAGCTGGGACAGTCTAGGCTGCATGGAGGTTACCACCACTGTGCAACCAGCACAGAGGACCCTGGGCATCAGAAGCAGAGGACAGCAGCCAAAGCACCTCCCAGGGCTTGAGGAGGTATGATCTGCCTGTCCGGCACGAGGCAAACCACTGATCCTGTCCTGGGATCGAGGCCAGGGCTGCTCAAGCAGAAAGCTTCAAACAGGCTGCAGAAAGGTTTGGCAAATTTTGTGCTTACTTAAAAAAAATAAAAATAAAAGCGTCAGATTCTACCTGCTCTTTCAGGGCACAAAGATGTCAGGAAATACCCCAAGAAAAGCCAAGAATTTCCATGGGTCTTTCCCAGTCCTACTCCTAGCCTCTGCACCCTGACACCTCCTGCCCCTGCTCTGCAGCACTCACAGGTGCCATTGTGCAGGATGACCTCACTTCCACCACGCTGCTTTGCTATCAGCCTTTGTCCTGCTTTTTGCAATACATACTTGACCCGTGACTTGAGAGAGCTGTAAATAACAGTGACCAGCTGAGTGGTGATGGGGCTGCTGAATTCTGCTGGGGGAGCTCCCAGTGCTGTAGCTCCAGTGCTCAGAGACTTCTGAATGTGTGTAGGGTTTGCAGAACCAAATCTCAAATATCTCAGCTCTGGGAATGATTCCAATGGAGTGAGTGTCCTCATCAGCCAACTCCTGCCTCATTTACTCCTGTATTTCCATTCTGTTTCGGAAGCTATGAACCAAGCCATGCAATGGAGTGCTGGTTTTAAATAAAAGAAAGTGACTTTGCTATCTTCTTTTGACAGCACAGGCTGCAGAGCAGCATGTCATGGGCACCCATGCAAATCCACAGCAAAGAGTTCTTGTAGCAAAAATACATAAAAAGGCCAACAAATTCATGCAGCTCCACATCTCTCCTGCTTCAAGGCAGGAAAAAAAACCCTATCTTCCAGGAGAAGGCAGGAAATATCTCCTGGCTCTCAGTACTGCCTAAAATGGATGAGTGTTTGTGAAGTCTCTTCACTTTTCACACAAAGGGATCCTTCTTTTTTCCTTTTAACTCTTACCCAGACCTGCTGCGCAGCTGCTCTCGAGGAAGTGCTTGCTGCTCCCAGCCTTGCTCTGTGCCACGTGCAGGACCCACCCCTCCCCATGGGTGCTATGCTCAGCCCTGCACTGCTGCAGAGAATGTTCAGCTCGGGAGAAAGCCAAAAGGCTTGAGAGACAGAGAGAGAGAGACTGGATCCTTCTGATGTCTATTTACAATGTAAAGTGAAAACACTCACTGCTGTCAGTTCTGCGGAATGCCGTGAGAGCAAACGACCACACATGCTCACACACACATCCCTCGAAAGCCTCCCGTCTCATGGGGCCTGGGATGCTTGGGATGTGGTGGGGAGGAGGAGACATCAGATGTGGCATCCCGTGTACCCTGGGGCTGGTGGCCGCAGCCCCAACTGTGATGTTCTGCGCCCACCAACACCCTCTGAAGTGCTCTGTGCAGAGCTCTCTGTAAAGCTCCTGAAATAATCTCCCCTCCAGAGGCCCGGCCAGGCTGCAGACCGGCCATCTGACACTCTGATTTCTCAAAGCTCTTTTGTCTCAACCAACCCTACAGCCCAGGAACACCCGGCACAGTAACAGGACACCGAGCTGAGGAAAGTGCTGATAAAGAGTGGGCTCCCTGTGGCTGAGTGCAGCGGGGGCACCGAGGAGTTACAACCTCAGCAGATGCTGCTTTTTTTTTTTTCTCTCCAAGACCTACTGAAACCAAAGACCCAGGAATTTCTAAGGCAAATGCGAGCAATGTGCTCTGATGTGATGGGGAACGTGGCCCAGAGCATGTGCAGCTCTTGCCACCACTGCTTCTCAAACATCTGCCGTGATGCACGGTGCGGCACGAGGACAGTGGTCCCTTTGGCTCCCTGTACTACAAAATCCTGCCAGCATTTGCACTGTCTGCAATGAGAAGGAGATCAAGGATGACAGAAGAAGCAGCAAGGACTGATGGGCCAGGCCCTGCAATACAGGGATGCTTTGCCAGACTCACCGGTGCCACACGTGGCTGTGCACGCCGTCCAGGAGCCGAAGCGCCACAGGAACTCAGCGCGCTCGATCTCGTTCTCGCTGTCAGCTGGCCGCTGGATGGTGTACTGGTAGCGCACACCAGGGTTGGTTTCCTGGAACAACAGCTGTGGGGAGACAAGAGGAGGTGAGAGACACGGTTGGTGCAGCGTCTGACTGCTGCCTTGCAGGGGTTTTCAAGGAGGCAGGAACCCCCCGGCACAGCCACGCAGGTGTCACTCTGTCCAGCTCTGTACCAGTGCAGCGTTTGTCCCCTCACTGTTGGCCACGGACAGCAACGGTTGAGCTGCTGCTGCACTCCAACAGCAGCACGCAACCATTCCAGAAACAGTATTTAGCATGTAGTCAAAGTGTGTAAGAGAAGAGGAAATGCCCCAGCTGACCCCGCTGAGAGTACTGGGCTTGTGGAAACATTAGGTAATAATAAAAAGTAACAGCAAGAGTGCTGAGAATTGCCACAGCTTCAGTTTTAAGTCTCTGCCAAAGAGTCTGGAAGGATCCTCCTGTTAATCCTCACTGGTCTCACTGCCAAATGCAGCTGCATCCAAAGACCTCCTCAAGGCTCAGCATGGCTTGGACCTTCCCTGTGAAGGGCCCTGCTGTCACCTGTCCTAGGCAGAGCAGGATGGGGAAGTTTTGCATGCCACCACTGAGCCCAGCATGGCGCACAGTGCACCAACATCTCCCTGCAAGGACTGCAGCACTGCCTGCTGCCTTCAATGACAGCACACTGCAGCAGCCCTCAGCACAGCTTGAAATCATGGGTACCCAGCCCCTGTTCACATCTGCAGCCTGCTGTGAACGTCAGTGATTTGACCATGCCAGGGATGCAGACTGGTATGCACCATGCACATCACGCAGAGTGGCTGGGGGTCGCACCCTCCCCGTGGTGCAACACTGCAACTGCTGTGCTGTGAGAAGGGCTGGAGGCAACAGTGAAGAATCAACAGGCAGCAAACACTCGGTGGCTAGCTGGTAACAGGCGTTGGAAAGAATCATCAATTTCCCCCCACTTGAAACATGGCTCTCACTGCTCTCCAAATGAACGAGGCTGCTCCTATGGTTAATGCAAGCCCTGCCCTAAGTGCCTCCAGCAGCAGTCAGCACTCACGAAAGGCTGTGAGTTTAAACGTGTTTTTTTTAGCCTAAGTGCTCCCATTATTGCCAGAGCTTTGTTGTTCTTGGAGCTTTGGCAGGAGCAAGGGCATCTTTCCAAAACCTCTTCATGAATATTGAAACGTTTCTGTCAAAAGGTTTTAATTAGGTTATGAATCCCAGAAAGAGTCCCAGCAATTTGCTGGTGCTGAATATGCCAGTGTTGATATTAGCAGAGTAAAGCAATGCTTGGAGGCAGAAACACAAATGCAAAAGGCAAAGACTTTTGGCCACAGCATGGCTGCACAGTGAGCCAGGGACTGTGGGGTCACAAATCCAGGGCCATCCTGCCTCTGCCCCAGGGAAGCCACTCAGGAGAATGCACACCTGGGAGAAACAAGCCATGAACCTGGCTCTGCAAAATGCTGAGCCCCATGTCCCCAGCATCCTCTTCCCTGCCCAGCTCTGCAAGCCTGGGTTGCAGCACAGTGAGAGCCCCTGATTTCCTCCTGCTGCTGCACTAACTAAAGCAGTGCACTCGGGAGATCTCTCTTCGTTTATCAGAAGGTGGCTAAAAGGGAAAAAACGAGGTTAAACCACAGTTGTGAAGCAAACCCCCAGGGTTGAAGCTTTATTCATTCCTATGGCCTGTTCAGTGCGATTTAAAGGAAAACACTTTACACTGTAGATTGCATAACCCTCCCCTTGGCAGCTCTTCGGTGGAAATAAGGCAAAAACTAATAGAATAGGATGGGTTTGCAAGACAATGATAAGCTAAGTACCAGAGCTGCCACTGCTTAGGCTAGTTATGGAGCAGCACCTGGCTTTTGTAAGAAGTGTTCCCAAGACACACCAAGTGTGAACTGGGAATAGAAATTCTCACATGGCAAAAAGAGTGAAGTTTGGGATTTCTTGTTAATTCAGAAGATTTCAAAGATTCCTCTTGAATTTTTTCCCTCCAGTGCTTTTGTGAGGAAGCAAAGCCTGACTTGCAAAAACCTCGAAGGCATCACTCAGGCTTTGGACCTGCCTGTGCACCCCCTGAGGAGACGAGCCCTTGCCCAGACCCCAGCTGGTGCATGGGAGCCCAGTGGTGGCAGGAACGTGGCAGCTCCCAGCTCCCTGATGCCTCCACCACCTCCACTCGGGCTCATGGGCTGCTCCAGCCCTGCTGGAAACACCATGGGCTCTTCTCTTGCTCTTGATAAGATATGGAAAAGGCTCCGGAAACCAGCTATTTCTTTTTACACTCTCTCTCCTCAGTAAATATTTTGAGGAATGCTGCAAGCTGGATGAGGCTCAGCTGGAAGCAGCAGACCCACCCCAAGTTCAGAAACACGCTTCCTGGGCCAGCAGCGCACATTTGGCTGCCTAAGATGAAGAAACATGCAGAGGGAGGAGACACCCAGCCTCATCATCCTTCATGGATGGCCATGAAGTCACCTCAGCAGCACAAGGGAAGCTCCTGGCTCTTTCTCCTCATCCTTCCCAGCTGCAAACCCCAATTGCCCAGAACCCAGAGCATACCTGGATCCACACAGGTTCCACAGTGGGCCCTGGAGAGGTGAGGTTCTCCCAGTTTCCCGTCCTCTCATAGGTGAAAGTGGTCCCTGCCACCCTGTAATCCCCGTTCCACTGGATGGTCCAGCCACCGTTCAGGAAATACTTCTCTGGGTCTTCACTCCTCAGCGCCAGAAAATTTCCAGCTTCTGCGACTTCTTCAATCCGGATCTCTCGGGCTCCGACAGGGATAATCCCAATATCAACATAACCTGTGAATGCAATCGAGCATTTGCTCCAGGGAGTCAAGGACATGATCAGCTCCCTAGGGTGTGGAGACAGTGCCACAGACATTTGTTTTGAGGTCATTAGACACAAAGAGCAGTAAAGGAATATTTTTCTTGCAAGAGGCAAGAAATGGAAAGACAACTCTTCATCTCCTTTGTTACTTCTTAGACCTTATAAAAATCAACAAGTCTGGACTAATAAAAGACTGCAAATGAGCAGCATGAGTGAGTCAACCAATTAGTGCCACTCTAACTGAACAGGCAGAAATGAAACCCCGTGTCTCCTGGTTTCCCACACAGCACTTTCCAGCCTGGAGCAGCAATGGCTCTTGCAGAGTCATCCCCCTCCTCTGAGTGCTGCGTCCCACAAAGTCCCTGCAGCCATGGGATCCATGGGGTCTTGTCTGCAAAACACCTTCACCCTGCTCTGCTGATCAAGGAAAAATGAGTTCTGCAGATCAGGGCGGCTTATTTTAAGGAAGCCATTTAAAACAACTCATTTTTCTCCTCCCCAGCAGCTGGAAGCTGTTCTGCTCACCCCACCACTTCGCAACAAAATGTTTGGTGCCTGGGGAAGCTGCAGCTACTGACAGCCAGGAGCACGCTGCTCATCCTTCTCAGTTAGGTGTGTCTTGCCTTAAGGAGAATGCCACGTGTCCTTACCCAGTCCCTCGCTGTCCTCAAATGTCTTCTTAACAGTGTGGCAGGTGGAGCCATCCCCGTGGCAGACACCGCACCGATCTTCCACTGCGTTGGAGTCGATCTCATAGTCACAGCCCACGTTCTGTAACACAGCCCCATCAGCCCAGGCCTCGTGCCTGCACCCATTTACACCCACCCAGGATTTCAGTATGACACAAGCAGTCAAAAGTGGAAAACAACCACAGTAATGAGGGCCACCCTCAGTGGACAGATGATGCTCCTGAATGGCAAGAAATAAGAACCACAGATAGAAGATTGGTGTGAGCTGGAGTCTTTTTGCAGGATGGATGGTGATGCATCCCAGTCAGCTGTTAAAAAGGGTTTCTTGCCTGCAGCCTGGCCATCCTAGACCACTATGAAAAGTCAGATCCACATCTTGCTGTCAGCTTTCCCTGCCTTGTTCTGCAGCCTGTGCCTAGCCAGGCAAGCCTCTTGGTCCTTGGCCCTGCCAGTCTGGGGCAAGGACCTCCCCAAAACCTTTCCTAAATTCTGCTGGAGCTCTCCACACTTCAGACCCAGGCAGCTGCCAAATCACTTGACCAAACTGCGATTCCATCTGACACTGTACAATAAAAGCTGCAGCCAACTCCCCAGAGGTCCCACTGGGTCCTGTGCCAATGAGGAACCTTTAGTCTTAGCTCCACAAGGACTTATCCAGGAGTCACTTGCATATACATGCTAGAAAAGGAGCACTATTTTTGCTACTGCAATGTTTTGTTGAAAGCCAGGCTTAACTCTGGTGACGGAGCCAGCAACAGGCTTGCAGTCAGCAAGCATTTCATGTGTGCAATCATCTTTTAGGGAATATGCTGTCATCTGTGGAGAACTGCTGGATCTCTTTTCTATGTGCCAAGTAAAAACCATGACCTGAGCTCCCTGAGCCTGTGCATGTGCGCTGCAACCTCTGAAGTAACTTATAGCCTATTAAAGGAGGAAACAGGACCTTCTCAGAGCTTCCTGCTGTGCAGAGCAATTGCCACTGGCCTATACCTGGTAATGCCAGCAGCACAGCCAGGAAGAGAAGAAGCTTCCACAAATGGCTCTTCTGCAAGAGGATGCAAGGAAACTTGATTACTGATTATTTTTGCTTGCTTCTCTTTGTGCTGTTCAGAGCACTCAGCAGCCCTCAGAGCTCCATGGAAGAGGCAGGGAGATGAGCATTCTGCTCCCTGGTCCTTCTGGTTCTTTGCATGGAAGGTGCTCTCCCTGGCCCACAGCTCATTTATACAGAGCTTCCAAGAAATAACAACAGCCCAGGAGGAAGGACAAACCCCAACAACGGGAGAGGGTGCCACAGTTGGGGGAGACATCTCCATTGCAGCAGGCTGTGGGTCAGAGCAGCATCTGCCAGAACAGCAGGGCTGGGATAAGTGCCCTCTCCACCTTCCCTTCCTATCTTTTTATCTTGCCTCATTTGCAAGTGAAACTGCTCTTCCTGCATTTCCTTAGTTTGGTTCTCTACTTCCTTGAAAACATGCAAGAGGCTTAAACACTCCCGCATCATCTATCTTGTGAATATTGAGAGCTCTCCCTCATTTCCATACACAAAAACAGTACTAAAATGGATCAGGTGATACGTTTAGGACATCGGGCAGAGCCTTGACAACTGCCCCTGCCCCAGCCTGCAGCTGCTGGCACACAGGGCCGCTCCCAGCCCGCCCTCATCAGCAGACGTACCTTGCAGATGCCATTGATGCACATGTCTCGGCTGGAGTTCATTTCATAGCACGGGGTCCCATCGATGACGGCATCCCTCAGCTTTTCTGCAAAGTATTCGTCCTCCGGCCGGCAGTGCAGCTCACAGGGGTTAACTGGGAAGCCAAAGAGACAGAAACTGAACCCCAGGAGCTGCAGTGTGCACGCCTACATTCGCCTGCTTTTCTGCAGCAGTGTTGCCCTGGGCTCACACAGGCAGGGATCACCTTCTCTCTTTGTAACCACCTCCGACAACAGAAATTAATCCTGCAAACCCAGCCATAATTTAAAATACACATAAATACGCTGCAAGTGCAGCAGAAAGGGAAGGCAAAACTTTTACAGGCAGCTCCAGCAAGATCAAGGCATTGCAAGAATCTGTCTCAGGCTCTCTGTGAGGGCTGAGGGGAGGCCTGGCTGCAGGCTGTGCACACTCACTGTTGTTAGGCACCGGTGTCCACTTGTAAAGCTTCCCCTTGTAAAGCATGGGGTTGAACTGGCTGCACTGGACCTGGCGGAAGGACGGCTTGTTGGGAGGACAGGGCTTGATGTTGCAGATCCGGAATCGTTTCCGTTCTCCCAGGCAGTACCTGCCCCCATACTTTGGCCTGTTTGCAGGAGGGAAAAAAGAAAATAAACACATAGAGCCTAGGTGGGGAAACTCCCTTCTAATAGTAACAAACCCTAACCTACAGAGCAAACTTCTGCAATGCACAGAGAGCATCATCCACGTCCTTGCTCCTCAGTTTCCTTCTGGACAGAGGACACAAGCTCTGCACAAAGGCCTTGGACATTGCAGCAAAGATATGGCTGCAATGCACAACAAAGATATGGTGACAGCAGCTCCCCAGGTGGTGGAGGATGACAGAATTCCAAGCACAGATGGCTTTGGTCCAGCTGCTGTTTTATTTTTTTCATTTCTCTTCTCCTGGACAAGGAGAGGTGCCTAACACAGTCTGAGTTTGCTTCTGACCAGATTTGCTTTCTTGCTCTCAGCCATTAGCACAGCATTGCAGTGGTCAGGCTAAGGCACTGCAAGAAGGGGGTTTGGATTTGTTGCTACCAGGGCACCCATTTGTTTCAGAAAGGATCAACCCAAGTGAAAAGAAAGATGTGAAGCAGTCATTTTTGCAGATCTCTTGTGAAGGTGCTGGAGGTCCACAGCTCCTCTAGCATCTTGTCCCTCCTGACAGTGCTTCCTTAATGCTGCAACTATGGCCAACTCTACAGGCCTGGTTCATGAACCTATAAAAACTGGTGTGACAAGTAGCGTTCGTGTCCAAAGCCATTTTGCTGCTGGACACTCCTACGCTCTGCGCAATGGAACAAGCACTGCTCCTACTCTGCTTGCCCACGGTGTGAAAGCAACCGCTTTGGGAGATGAAACGGGCTGGACCCTTCCCCGGGGCCTTAAAGCATCACTTTCAACTCTAAAATCACATGACTTGGAAGGCATTGCTTAGCTAGCCCAGCTGCTTTTATTCTCTCCAAAAGCATCCCTGCGAAGTACCTCTTACGCACAAGAACCAGCTTTCCACTACCAGACTTGGTTTTTCTTTTGAGTGAGATGCAGCTGTTTTAAGGTAGCACCTGAAAGGCTTCTGCTGGGGGGATGCTCTGATGGTGCTTTTCAAACACATCTCCAAACTACCTTCCAGATGTCCTCTCCCTTTCTTCGCCACCTCCCAGCTAATCTCGGTCTCATCTGGAAGAACTGCAACTCAGACTGATTGTGACTTGGTTGGTGATCCAAGCAGGGACGCCAGGGCTGAATGGCCAACAAGACAGAGCTCCTGATCAAATGGCAAGTGGCCACAGTTCCAGGACTTCTGACAACCCCCTCTGGCCCACTCAGTCTTGCTTCCTGTGCTGGATGACCTGGATGTTTCTACAGCGTAATGCAACCCAGCAAGAACTGGGGGACTTGTGGATGGGTCTAAGATGAATTCTTGCCCAGAATGAAGAAATCTCATAAGGCATCTCTTGAGAGGAAACACATTTCTTCAGGCTTTAGATTTTTCATGCTGGTGATTCCTAAATGACAGAAACAGCCAGAAACACTGTATACACAAGGTGATAAATTCTTACTTACTTTGGAAAGTAGTTTTAAAAATACATCATTCTTTCCAACGTTTATAAAGTGAGAGGGACTTAAAAAGCAACAACAGACTTTTCTTGGATGCCAACAGACTCTCAAGATACTGCCACTGATTCTTAACACTTGCTGTTTCACCAGGTTGCTGCCAGGTTGTTTTGGTCACTTGCAGTTTCTGCATCCCACATCCCCATGACCTTATGAGAACTTTTTCCCTGATTAGTTTAGAGTGGCACAAGGAGCGTAATTAATTATTATTTTACAGTTGTATTTACACACCTTTCTCTTAGGAAACGCCTGAGGGAGGAAGGACCAGAGCACACATTTGTTCACTTCATCCAAAAGGCAAAGCTGAAGATTTACCTACCGTGGCCAAAGCAAACAACTGCCCAGGGAAATTCTGCTGCTTTTACAATGTTTGCTCTCCAAGATGCCTGCAGCTGTGTTTGGAACACTCCATAAACTACAATTGCATTTCTGTCACAAAACTCATGTCAAACACAAACCTAGCTCTTGACCTAGCACTGAGATTACACAGCTATTCTTTAAACAGTTCAATAGTATGTGTTAAAAACAATGCACCCAAAGAAGTTAGGCAGAAAGAACATCTGGGCTCATTAGAGAGATTCCCTCTTAGTTTTCAAATCTTCTAAAGCCATTGAAAAATGACTGCCACTGGAAAATTGCTCACAAAGCCCCTTTCTCTCCCTGTTACGAGGCACTGTGACACTTGGACGAGTTGGGGGCCTTTGTGTGAATCCAATACAATAGCAATTGGGCAAGGAGGGAGGCATCTGGAGGACAGATGGGTCAGCACAGCGGTCACGGCATGGATAATGCTGCTCTTCGGTTGGGGAGCAGTGAGCGTCCCCCACTATGGCAGCTCATTCAGCTTGCTTAGAAATCACTCTCAGGGAGAAAACAGTTGATAAGCAGCAGTGAGTGTTTTCAAAATGAGAGTGAGTCAGAACCACAAAAAGTCTATTTTTCTTTTTGGTCATTAAAAGACACCAGATATGTGTAACAGCTACAAGCGTGGAGTCTTTACTCTTTGTTGAAATCACATTCCAGTGCTCTCTGTCTGCCTGGCGCAGCAGCAGTTGTGCATGGAAGCAGACGGAGCCAGCTCTGCCCCTCCAGAGCCTGCCATCACCCAGATAGCTGGATAACCCCATGAAATGAATCGTCTGTGGTGTTTCAAAGGCATCTTGTTCAGAAAGATAACGGCATAATGGCAGCAGTCCCCTGCTGTCCAGTGCAGACATGGGTAGGACCAGACATGCCAGGCGATGGCCCCTGCTTTAGGGAGCCACCAGGAAGCCTTGGGCTCCTCTCCTACACACACTGGCTGAACAAACCCAGGAGAGCACACATGCACTTACGTGGGGTTGCTGCACTGCCTCTCGGCGCTCTGCACACCCGCACCGCAGCTCCTCGAGCAGGCAGCCCATGAGCTCCAGGGCCCCCAGCTGCCATTGATAGCATCAGGACGGTAACCCACGGGCACGCACTCACCATTGAAGCACCACTGCAAAGGGACAGGCCAGAAGAAGAGAAACCAAGATAAAGATGCACTAATAAACACCTACTTAGAGAGCTCTACCTTCAGGGAGCACTAAAGACCAGCGCTCATATTGCCCTGTGCAAACCCATGCTACACTCACTCCAGGGTGACTGGAGGTCAGCTGAGCTCTGATGGAGCCAAGTTCAGCTCTGTGCAATGAGAAATTCGGGTATATAAGGCTGTCTGAGGACTTGTGTGAGGGAACAGACCCCTGGACACGACCCTCCAAGCTTCTGCTTCCATTCAAACTGCAGGTTTCATCTTTTTAGGGACATCCTGATTTCCCTGAATTCAATCTCTCACCACCATTTGGCTGGAGTGAGGCCATCAAGGTGATCCATGTCCACGTGCTGGAGTTTGCAAATTGCCAGGTTTAGCACTTCGCCAGCAAAAATCATCTCTTACATACAGGATAAAGAATCTCTACACCTGCAAATGAGACTGCTCCCTCTTACCTTGTTCTCCCCACATGCTGTCCCATCAACAGCAGCATCCAGCTTGGAATGGCACGTAGTCCCCACTGTGCACCACAGTGTGTTGCAGACACTCTGCAGAAGAAACATTTACCACACAGGACGCGGTTACTGCAGAGCCAACCCACTGGTAGAGATTTTACTCACAGGGAGAGGATCGTCCCATGCAAAGCCCCCACTCCCCCAAAGAACCCTCAGAGCTGTATGAGTCCATGCTACGTTGGGAGGGGGGACTCTGGCTTACATCCATGTCATCACAGAAGGTGGAGTAGGCACCATACTGCAGGCGGCACTGGTGGCTCACATCATAGAGGACGCCCGGAGGCACCAGGGGGAAGTCCAGCACCTCCTGAGCAGGGGGGTCATCCAGGCACAGCCCCCAGCCCCGGCTGAAAGAGAGGTGACAAGGCAGTGTCACTGCCCGGCCGGTGCAGGCAGGTCCCATGCACCCTGCTGCAGCTGCCACCAGAGGAACCAAGCATCTCATCAGTGTTTCATCCCGAAATCCTGACTTTCATTCTACAGCTGACATGACCGTGGCTCTCCAACAAACCCTGCACCTGCTCCAGCATGTGGGTCTCTGCATGCACTTATCCAATTTCTGAGTTGGGCGATCTGATGTCTGCAACTGCAGCCCACCTATCCTCTGACACTCCAACACATCCTGGAACTCCATGACGAACAGCCAAATTGTTGCTTTGCCTAGGACCAATCTCCTGGGTTTTAGCTTTGCAATCAAGTCATCAGCAAAGCCTTCAGCCCAGGGTCCAGTCCTCAGTTTCACTACTCAAGGTGAAGGGTTTCACTGAACAAACACTGCACTGCTGAGAAGCAGATGTTGTCCTTGCGTTCATACACCAGGCCAACCCCAAAACGTCCCTGTGGACACTTCAGCTCTAGTGTCAATGCCCTGCTAATAAAAACAGAGTAGATGTCAGCAGCAAAACTCACTCGCTCTCATATCTGCTGCTACAAACAGTGCTCAGACTGTGCTGGACAGCATGTTTTTAGAAAGAGATATTAAAACTGAGCATGAAGCTCAGCCAAGACAACCCGTGGCCCACTGCCAGGCTGCTGGGAAGCCAAGATGGATGATCCTGGCTGGCTTGCTCTGCTGTGAGTGGTTTTGCTATGATACTTCCCAAACACACAAGAAATTGTCACTAGTTTAGCTTACAGTGTTGATTTAAACTAACGCGTTTCCAGCAAAGCAAAGTCTCCAGCGTGGGTTTCTGAGCAGATTAGATTACTGCAGCTTGTTGTGATTGGGAACAGGTCTAAATTAATGTGGAACAGGATTCCTTCCTAACCCAAGCTGGCAAAACAGCCCAGCTCAGGAGCAGCAGTGAATGGGGCTGGGAGTCACAGCAAGCACCCCTCTCACATCCTGCATTGGAGAGGTCCTCTCCAGGCACCTGCCAGCCCCGTGCTTGGCTAGAAACAGCCAGTGGGAGCACAGCTCCTTAATATACCACATATATAGTTTTTATAAGCAATTTCCCCATTGAAAAAAATCAGTAAACACATTGCTTTCAGCAGCCCATGAGCTGGAAAGTCTCACTTTCCAAGTCCAGCAGTGAGAGCATCCTGCCTTCCCTCTGGCCCCCTGGAGAGGAGGACTGCTGTGGGGGATTCAGGCCTGAGCTGGGCTGAATTAGGTGTGAATTATGCAGCTGGATGCAGTACCATGTCCAGCCTCAAGCTATAAGCCTGTTTCAGGCCTACAGCAAAGTCGCTGCACTGCAACTCCAGTGGATTTTCTTTGCACACTGACAGAATTCACTTAAGAAGCATATGTTGTCTAAAATTAGAAATGATTACATCTTTGCTGGGAAAGTCAAAGCTTAAGCACTGGACTCCTGCTCTAGCTGCATGAATGGAAGTGCTACTCCTTTGGATTAACCCACAATCATCTATTCTGGCAACAGCATATGGGGCCTGACACCACCCCAAAAATGCCCAGGGCCCTCTGTTCTGCTGAAGGCACTTTTTGTCTTGCCTCAGTTTACAGGAGATCTCTGCAGTCCCCATATGGGATAGTTTAGATCTCTAGAGTTATGCTCAAAATCTATTTCTTCATCAACCACTTTACAGCTGTCCTACTGATATCTTCAACTGGTCTCCAGATTTTGCAAAATAAACTTAACTGAGCCAGCAAGAGTTGGCATGAGTTTAATCTGGCTTTGAAGGGATGTACAGTGACCCACACAGCAGTAAAAATTCACAGGGGTCTGCTTTGCATTTGCCTATTTCAGTCTGTTCATTAAAGAGCTGCGTGACGGAATAGATGGATGTTGATTAGATCCCCATACGCCAGTGGGCTGGGAGTATCTGCAAATACGCTCGCAAGCAGGATTAAAATTCCAAAAGCTCTTGCAGAACTGGAAGAAGGATCCAAAAAAACAGGACTGAATTCAATAAAAACAAAGGCAAGGATTTAAACTTGGGAGGAATCAGCTGCACAAACAGGGGAGTTGGAATGACTGGAGAAGAGCATTGCTGTAGAAGAGCTGGTGCTAGTGGCTGAGCAGGGGCAGTAGTGGGTGCTGCAGGAGCAGACCAGCCAGGCTTCAAGTGGTGGGGGTCAGCTAGAAAGAGCCCATGACAAGGTGATGGAGGAAGACCTTCAGCTCTGCAAAAACAGGCTGAAAAATGAATTGTCTTGTCTAGAGAAGGAAAGACTGAAGGGAAACATGACAATCAGCAGCAGTGGGATGAAGGCAGGCTTATCCACACCACGGCATATTCATGGTCCTTGCAGAGCATTATGAGATACATAATTCTTCCACCAGCCAGGCTTAAAAGAGCTCACATCAAAGTGAGGGATGCAGAGAAGAGAGGCCCTTCAGCTTCTTCCCACCCAAAGCCGCTGCCTCGAAGATCACAGAGCCCTGTGCATGACCACAGCACTGGAGCTGTGCTGCCATCAGAGACACAAATCATTTTCTGATTCTTAAACGCTCACCAGTGTTCACTGTTTTGTAAAACAATGACCATAATCTGAGAGTGTTGTGTTGGTTTTTTTTTGACATGAGTCTGTTCCAAGCACATCTAGCAATCCCAGGTCAGGAGGCTCTCATTTTTTGGCTCATTCCTTCCCATTCTCCTGCCAACACTGTATTAAAATGCACTCATGTCCGTGCTCGCAGCAGGCCTCTCCTTCGCCTCTGGGATGTCACAGATGCTGAGAGGTGCCTGCTGAACTCTGCTCCACTCCTCAAGAAAGAGCTGCCCCTTCTGGGAGTGGAGCAAAGAGATGAAAACACCACTGGACAGGCAGCCAGATGGTCTGCTTCTTCCCTGGGCTAATGGCAGCCCAAGGTTACCGCCAGCAGGAAATGCTACATCTCAAAACAAAGGTTAAAAACAAAAGGCCAAGAGCTCCGTGGAGCAAGAAAGACTCATTCCGCTGAAAGCCACAAATCAACAGTAATTCACTCTAGCTGGAGCCAAGCCCATGTTTTAGGCCACTGGCTGGAATTTAGAAATGGGAGCTCAGCACCACCCAGTATTCCTAATATGCAGCTCCCAGCCCCTCACAAACACACTGGCTGTAGCCAGAGCTTTTCTATTGCTGTTTCTTAAAGATGCTCTCACTGTTTCCTAATCTTCTCGTGGCAAGAAAGGAAAACATCCCTCTGGTGCTAGAGACTGGCTGACAAATGTAAGTCTTGGGCCACGTTCCTAAGAATTTAATAACAACAGCCACAGGGCACTAAAAATAAACAAATGCATGAAAGAATGTGGCTTGATGTCATCTCCTCACATGGTGCCTCCCATCTCTAGGCAAACATCACGTTTGCCCCAGGCAGAACCTTGCTGCTAGGAGGAGTGGAAAGCAAGATCAGGGGTGCAGTAAGAGGTACAAATCCCATGTGCTATGGAAAATTGCTCCTTCTGCTCAGCAGCCTGGACGCAGTAATGTGCTTCCAACTGCACACTTATCTGTTAGGCTGGTGCAAGCAACACGTGGCTGACAATGTGGCAGAAAGGAGCACAGCCAGCTCCAGCATTCTGCTGCTGGGGCAACCATGCTTTGGAAATCCCACCAGCTAAGTCAATGAAGAAAAATGCTCTGGCTTTATTTATTCAAACAACAACCACTGTGTCACCCTGCACAAAGGTGCTTTTGCATTCCAATACAGCAAGGACCGAGCCAACTGAGCAAGTTAGAAATACCATCGAGTCAAGGGTGACTTCTGAGGCCAGAAAGTATTTTGCAGACCCCAAAGCTCAACCCAGCCACAACTCATGCAGCCAGCTCAGCCCCGAGCACCGATGCAAACGAATGAGAAGCAGCAGCAAGGACTTACTCGAGGAACCGTGTGATGTACTCCCGGCTGCAGCGGGACCAGGTGAGCGGGGACGTGTCATACAGGAGCTGTGGAGACATGATGAAAGGTCTTTTCCCAACTGGCTCACAGTCATTGCTGCTTCCATCATGCTGAATCCCAAAACTGTGTAAGAGCACAGTCCCACAAAGGAGAGGTGAGCCACACGCCTGCTACAACCGCGCAGCTTCTCTGCTTTCTGACACACTATACCAGACACTACAAGCATTTGCAACTTTATGGAGACACATTAATTAACAGGGAGCACTTAGCTATCTGGGAAATTCCAGTGGGACCACAGATGCTGTCACAAGCTTTGTCCCATATGTTACGGACAAGGAGAGCCAGACATCCTCTCAGCATGCATCTTGCAAGGGCTCAGGTGGGATTCTGTTGCTCCACAGGTAAGAGAACCCCATGCCCTTGGTGAGCTCCCATGCCCAGCAGTGGCAAACAAGAGGCCACTCAGTAAGCTGAGAAACATGGCTGTGCTCAGGGCTCTGTCCAGTCCCTGTGGCTGCAACACTACGTGCAGGGAACATAAGCCAGCAGGGGAACAGCCCCACGAGCTTATGTCTCCTTGCCCTGGAGTAAACAAATGACTTTTTGTCACTACTTTGAAGTGACAAAGCCAATGGACTGTGCTTCATACAGAGAGCATGGAGGTTAGCATTTAACTGAAAAGATCTATGAATTCAAAACTTAATGTGTAATCATTACATGAAATTTTTCCCATTGTACAAACTTTATGCTGGAGTTTTACTTCAGCTCTCTTACTGGCAACTCAGCCAATAACAAAGTAATGAGAATATTGAACAAAATCAGTTTAATTAAACTGGCTGGTTACAGACTTTTACTGTAGAAAGATACAGACTATGTTGTACAAATGATTTTCTCAAGTTCAGCTGAAATCAAGATCAGAAAAATCCTGTCTCTGATGCCATACATAGACTCTATTTTAAAACCTCTCAGTGAACAATCCTCTCCTCAACAGCTTTTAGTATCAGCAACATGGGTACACAAACGTGTCATTTGTGAAGGGTTCCTTGAATCCAGCTCAACCAAAAGCCGAACTCTGAAACAGCTTCTCAGGGTACATTCCCTGAGATTCAGGGAACTCTCAGCAACGTCCTTCCACCTCTTATCTGTCCCTTGTCAGGTCCTGACTAAGCCATACAGAGGACGGGGTCAGAAAGGAGAAGGAAGGCAGGGTACCTGTGTCCAAGCTCGTGGGCCACAGTGAAGGCCAGGGGCAGCCCTGTGTCCTCATTGATGTTGCAGCTCCTGTGGGGCTGGCACATCCCCGCCACGTGGGACAGACCCAGGGTCTCACAGGGTCTGTTCATTGCTGCGCAGATGTCCTTCCTTGGGCGATTGAAAACAACACACACAGTAAAAAGAGGGTTGAAGACAGTAAGATCCAAAGGGTGATGTGAAACTGAGTGAGGACAGCTGCCTCAAAGCAAGCCCCTCCTGCCCCGTGGTCCCAGCCTAACAGGAAGCCTCTAAGGCCAGCAAACACTGGCCAAACAGAAGCAAGAATGGAGACATCCAAATGTCTTTCCACACAGAAAGATTTATGACTCTTCCTTTCCCCTTTACTCTTTCAATATCCCCAGCTTATTAGAAAGCCTGATTAATGGAAACTGCAAGCCAGACTGGCTACGTTTATTCTATTGTATAAATAAAGTTGATGCTGGGAATAATTAAGCAATTACTACATTTCTTGGGGAAGTACATTGCAGTGGTGTTGTGGTCTAGGGCAGGGGAGCTCCAGCCACCCAGGAAGAACAACTCCATTAAAGTACGTGCCCTTAAGTGCCTTATTTCTACTACAAAGCAAATTTTCTAAGGAAGATAAAACTGTTGTGGGTTGTGAATCACTGCACAAACAACCACGATACTGCCAACATTCAAGCTGCTGCACCATGAAACCATCAAACCACATTCTGACTGCAAGGTATATAAATTTGGCCAGAGACAAGAATTCCACCCAGCTACACGGGAGGTGAGGGCCTGCTCTGAGCCTCCTTTACAAATCCTGGAATTCATCTACAAGAGAAAATGGAGAGCTAATCCTGTGTACATCTGCTGCAAGGACACACCCATTCTAGGGCTTCCCAATAGGGCCACAGTGAAAATCTGGTTTGGAAACTCCAACTACTGGTAAACTCAGAGCAGTTTCCAGGTTTAAAACTGAGGTCTGACATCAGTTCCAGCCACTAGAGCCAGACCACTTTCAGATTTCAAGTTATATATTGAATATGCAGGCTTCCAAACAGGGCTGAGGTACAGAGAGTGAGATTTAAACAGCTTCCACTAAAATACGCAGCTAGCTGCCTGTGTCCCACCTGCCTGCTGCCACAGGAGGAGTTTCTAGGTGGTGGAGTAAAACCTACAGCATAAAACCAGGACACGATACCTTGTGAGCAGGACTGCAACATCATGATGCAAGGGATGGGAATCTCCTTTCACATT
The DNA here is from genome assembly GCF_019232065.1 of Centrocercus urophasianus. Classification (NCBI taxonomy): domain Eukaryota; kingdom Metazoa; phylum Chordata; class Aves; order Galliformes; family Phasianidae; genus Centrocercus; species Centrocercus urophasianus. The sequence goes on from NW_024884789.1 coordinate 241,596, forward strand.
AATGCTCTTCTGCCATTTGCAAAAGCTTTTCAAGGTGTTGTCTGCATGGTGGGAGATTTTCAGATCCTCCTGCCAACACAATTAAAAGTCAGTTGTCATACCGTTACTGGATCTGTTTGGTTTTTAGGATGCAGTGCAGAGGATCTGATCTCTGTCCCATCAGAGTAAGATCAGGAGTAACTGCCATCTAGATGGAATTGCTCTGCGTTTTGGAAGCCGTAGGCTGGATGAGAATATAGTCGTTTGTTTCCATCAATGATTCAACTGAACCATGAAGTCATCTGATATCAGGGGTTAAGAAACGCTGCAGGAAAATACTCCATCCAGGGCGATGTGCTTTAGAGAAGGATGCAGCTGCACAGCCAGACTGAGCAGCGACTGCTGCAGCTGGGAAACACAAACAACCACCAACTCCCAGCTTCCGCTGGTGCTACCAGCAGGCAATGCTCCTGGGACGCCGCGAGCGTCAGCTGCTCAGCCTCTGCCGGGCCATTCCTTGCAGCTCCAACCTGGAGCCTCGCCTGCCCCATGTCTGAAGGGATGCTGCCACAGGCTGAGTGCCAGTGGTACCGGGTACCATCCCATCAGTCACAGGACGAAAGGAAAGGTACTTCCAACTACCACAGTGGCTAAATTACAAATTGTTCTAAGAATCATGATCCGCAGCTCCTCTGACATATAACCCTCCCAACTTTACCAGACCTGCAGCCCATGCAGAAGACTAGGAAGTAAAGCATGGGAATCTGTGTTAATCTCACACAATCCATCCATGGAAAATGTGTATGAGAGAGTTTACAGGCTTTCATGGCCAGCTCTCTGTGTATCCCAATTTGCTACCAGAATGGAAGTGTGAGTCATTTTGTTTTCTTTTCACCTCTTCATTCTCCAGCAGGATGAGTCGCACTATAGCAATGTTGATGGGGTTCCCAATGCTGGCGTGGTGGAACAGCCCCGCCACCTGCAAAGCACAAAAGTCAACTAAATAAAGCCCAAAACAAACATCTTGCCCCGTGACAGTTCTCCTGGTAAGTACATTTGCAAGGCAACATGAGCTTAAGGGGAAGCTACTGAAGGTTGTCGACAACATCTCAACATGTTGGGGAATTCCCAAAACTAAAAGATAAGACCAGATGTAGACCCAGATTAAAGCATTCATAATACAATGGAAACTGATATAATCTATGTAGCACACTGAAACTCAACCAGAAATGCCTGGGGGACCACCTCCACTTTCACTCCCTAACAGACGTGTTGAACGCCTCAAAGCCAGCGCTCTGCCAGTGTCTTCACCAACACCGGGAAATCCAGGATGCTACCCTGAGGTCCTCTACCCAATCCCACCCTCTCTTACAGCCATCAACTACACCTCTTCTGAAATGCAAACAGATGCTACCACAACAGCTGGAGAGCAAACAGATTATACCAACTCACATTGACTTATCTGCCTGTCTTATGGCTTTAGCAAAACCTCCCTGGATTTTCAAGACCACCAGGAGACTTCACACATGACCCTGGATGTGGTCCTGCTCAAGGTGGCCTGGCATGAGCAGGGGCTGGGCCAGGTCACCTCCAGAGGTCCCTTCTCACCTTAAACCAGTCTGATTCTGTGACTCCAGGCAACATTAAGAGTGGTACTCCAGATGTCCAAGGTCAGTTCATTAACACACCATACCACCTCGTTAGGAGTCAATGCCTCCAGAAAAGTCTGAGTTTAAGGAGCAGAATGAAAACCCGAGGAATTTCAATGCAAGTAGTAGTTAGCTTTCAAAACCTGCCTGTAAGTTTTACCTCTAAATACTCCTATGGTTTAGTGCCAGGAAAACAGCTCAGCTACAATCTAGATCTATGCTCTACTCCTTCCCTCGGCTGCCCTCAGTGGCACCTTCCCAGGAAAGCCATTCACATTTCTGCCAACCAGACTAGTGCACTCAGCCATCGCTGGCAGGCTGGCACCGGCTCTGCAGCATTTGGAACTGAGATGAAAAACACGATGGCAGCTGCCCCGCAGCGCTCCCTTTGTGGGTGTCTCTTATTGGCACTGCCAGCACTGAGATCAAGGAAGCCTGAGCCAGAACTCTCACATCCATACAGGTCTTTTCCTGTGAGGTGGCCTCCTTATCAAGCAGGGGGCTGTGGGTGGCCCCAGCACAGGCTTCAGAGTGGTTTCAACTTCAGCTGCACCTCCCCACCCAAGCAGCCTGCTTGCCTGACCAGAGAGAGCAGTGGTGGTGATGATGTGGCCACGGGCAGCATCTGCCCCCTCTCTGTCCTGAAGCAGTAGGTATGGGAGGAGCAGTCCTGCTCTTGCAGTATCTGCCTGGCAGGCCACGTTAACCACCCTCGGTGAGAAAGGAAAGGGAACAGCCTTGAGCCCCACGCAGAAAGTGAAACCAAGGCAGGCTGAGAGCTGCTCCCATCTGCACCAAGACTTTGGCCTAGGGCTCGCTCACAGCAAACCACCCTCCTGAAGCAGATGGAGGACTGAACAATGCAGCAGAGCAAACGTGAGGGTGGGAACAGCCTGTTTGGTGAGAGATTTGCTGAGGTCTCATCAGGAATGAGCTGTGGCAAGCCCAGTATGTCTCATCAGCTGCATCTCCAGGGACCTGGCAGCTCTGCAGCTGAGAAAATTAGGACTCACCATGTTCATCACAGTCAGCACGTACTTCTCGATGTTCTCACTGCCATGGTATTCTATCATCTTGGTGTCTGCCACCACCAGCGTTTCCACCCACTTCTCTTTGCTGATGGAACGCTGCTTTATTCTTCTCTTCCTGTATTGTTTCTGTTCCCATCTTTCCCGCCGCTTCTCAGACTTCTCTAGGCTTTCCTGAGATTCTGAGAAATTAAAGGGAGAAAAAAAGACTCATTTTTGTGCAAAAAATCTGCAGCACTGGTAAAATAACATCAAGATGCCTTTTTTTTTAATTAAACAATCTGTTGGTGTTGATCAAGAGGACTCTCACTCAGACTCATAACTTACTCACATATTCACTGTGCTTTCTGCTCAAAAATTCAGTGAGAGATGAAAACAGTGACTTCACAACACCGTACAGCAGCATTAGCGAGAAAGAAAAAAAATCCTTTGAAGTAAATTCTCGAAGGGAAACAGGGTCTGAAATATTTTGTGAGGAGCATGCAGCCTCCTGGAGCCGAGCACTTGCGTTCTGTACCAACACGTTAATTTATAGGCAAACATGGAGAGAGGCCTGACCATGAACTGTACTGAACAACAGCAGTGGCTCAGCTCTGCTGAGTACAATCAAACATTTTTATTTTGCTGGGAAAGACAGCTCCCCGGCACCATAAACTCCATGCCCTGGAAACTGGATGTCCTGAGCCAAATCCCAAAGATCATCGCTGCCCTGGACGAGACTGAAACACCCGCAGGGCTGCACAGAGATTTCCTTGGCCACATGAAGACTGAATTCTGGGTTTCTGTGCTGCTCATCCCCAGAGAAACAAGGAGGACATTCACTGGGCTCAAAAGACACACGATGCCAGAGGAGAGCTTGGAGGCTGCCAATGCACACCAGAAACTGGGAATTCTCATGTCGAGACTTTTCCTGTGACGCTGCTCCAAGATCAAGGTCAGGGTCAGCCCCAAGTTGGGCAAAGGCTTCACAAACCACATCACACACAGTGGGAAATGCTTTTATGACCAGTTTCTATGGGCTCTGCCTTACTTCATTAACAGTGAACTTTTACATTTTATGGACTATAGTGTTCTTTAGCTGTACTTTGTGCCCCAGCCTGAAAAATCCTAAGTATCTGAATAATTTGATGAATTGCTAATACCACTGTGACAGTTTAATCACAACAGCTTCCTTGGAGTTCCTTTGCTGCTGAGCTTCCATGCGGGACGCAGAGCACGGTGCACACAGCTCCCTGGCTACCTGGCAGGGTCTGTATGGCATTTCCCCTCAAGATCCCTCGCACACTTGCCCAGCTGTACATACAGGCTCACAATACGCAGCACAAGACATCAACAGGAACTGAATACCAGGCTGATCAAACCCCGCCTGGCTGTGTGCGATCATTTGCAAAGAAAACCAGCAATACATCAGTAGATGGTGAAAGACTTGAGGTAATACAAATCCTGTAGACTTTCAGCTCCCTTTCCAGGGCACATAAATCATGTCCACACTGCTGCTCTGGATTCAAATAGAGATTCAGCTATATTACACACTGGCCACACCATACCTAGGGAAATTCATTTACAGAGCAACAGGCTTCAAAGTCTAGAAGGAAGCATTATTACTCTTATCAGTTTATTCATTTTGATTAAAAGAAGAATGCCTGAAGATAACATGATTATTGAATAAAAGGGTTTGGGGAAGCTCTAGGGAGTTGGTAAGACACTGACTGGAAGATGCAACTTCAAATATTCAGACTGGAAAAGTAAAGCATCCCATCTTTCCAATTTCCCTGTCTTGTGTCTGTCTGTCACAGCTGCACACAGATCCGTGCTTCACAGCTCTGAAAGCTGCAGAGATCCTAGCCTACAGCTGCTGGCTTGGCGTGGGAGGCCGGCGCTCCCAGCTGCAGGCACTGCTGAGCTGTGGGGATGCTGCCCCAGCTCTGAGGTGAGTGACTCATCTCATGCTCGAGACCTGCTCCAGACTGTGGGTAGAAATGTACCTTTGCTGTTTCTCTTGACTCCAGGATTTCTTCCTAAGGCAGATACCTGCCTATTACACGATTTTACTGCAGGCAGACATTCAATTCTCAGCTAGGCAGAGTTAAAATAGCTCCAAAATAACAAGGGCAACACAAACCTCAGTGTAGCTGCACCGGCCTTTGGGGATGTGGGTTCATGCTCCAGCAGCTAGGCTGCCCAAAGCACTGATTGTTCTTCACTGAGAACAGCGTCAACCAGTTTATGACTAGCCCTGGGATTTTATCATGGAAAAGACTTCGAACTTCCTTCTCTGAGCCTCATGCTCTCTCCCTCCCAGAGCCAGAACTGCAGCCCCTGATCCTCTGCTTGTGCAATGCAGCCTTTGAGTTCTGCTCCAGCAAAAAATACCCTGCAAGAAGCACAGACTGCTGTACCTTGCAGATCAGCTCTCAGCTCTCAGTGCTGTCCATCTGAGCCACCACTGCTTGCCTTTTCCAGGAAAGGCCAGCCCTCTCCCTGGAGCTCAGGAGGAAAGCAAAGAGATCACTGTCCAACAGAGACCCCACACAAACGCCCTGAGGGAGGGGGGGGTGCAAAAAACTGCTGATTTTCTACCTCTCCAAAAAGCAGCAGGGAGAGCAGCCTTGGCAGCCTTGGACAGCTAGCTCCTTGACACTGGTACAACAGGGTGCTATGGATACAGAAAGCATTTAATCTGCCATAAAATAATTCTGCTGGGCAGAAGGGCCATGGTGACAACCTGGATTCACTGGCGTAAATGGGAATTGTGGTGTTTAGCTCATGGAAATCAAATTTTACTCCAGAAGTCCAAGCTTCTGGCAAGTCACAAACTGATGTTTGCAAGGAATCAAAAACAAATATTCAGTCTCCACATCACAGGATGCTTGCAGCAGGCTTGGGAGGAAAAGATGAATGAGAGGCCTGAGGTTCAGCATGCTTGTGAGAAACATAAGCAAATACAGGAAAATTGGCAGGGGAAAAAAAAAACTGCCGTAATTCCTGTGACTTGTGGGCTCCACACATGAATGTCAGAGAACTTTTGCCTGCTGCTAAGCAAGCAAATTTTCCTGACTTACAATTTGAACCAGTGGTCAGCCTTCCCATAATAAAAACGCTTGTGGAAACCACTGTTTGCCTACACTTTCAGAAATTTGGCCATCCTGCAGCAAGGAACCCAAAGCCAGCTGGCAGACACCTACCAAATGGGCCCAGAACGCCCACCACCCACAGAAACCACCACAAAACCACAGCTCAGCTGCGTCTCAGTGCTCTGAGCATTTCCTTTCCAGACAGAGAAGTGGCAAAGGGAGGGAACCAGCACAGCAACTTCCAAAACTCAGAGCATTCACCTCAGTGTCCTTCAAGCTAAAAGCTGGGTGCTGAGATCGCATCACAGGAGCTGAACACTCCCGGATTTTAAGATAAGCATGTCTGCTGAGCACCTTAGAAGACTAAGGATTGGCACTGATTCCTTTACCTTCTCACTGCGTACTTCAAATTACAGAACCCAAATTATGAATTCTAGGATCTAGCCGTTCATCGTGAGAGGTACGAGAGGAGAAATACCTTGCACACCGCAGGCTGCCCATGCTGCTGGCTGCTTTCTCTCTTGCTCTCCCGGGTGCTCAGGAGCATGGCGTTTGTACACCCTGTGGGGCTGTGCTGCTGCGTCCTCGGGAAAGCTGGCGGCTACTGGTTCAATGAAATAGTCCTCGTCCATGAGCCGAAACACACCTTTCTAGCAGGGAGAGACAGAGATGTAATCATGAAGCTGTCCGCACCTAGTACGAATATCAGGAGGGGAGAGATTTGCAAGATGTTCCAGGCAGAAACATGTCTTCTCTAAAGAGGCTGTTCTTATGGGTATTTTGAGCCGGTGCTGGCCCAGCTGTAACACACTGTTATGGACTCACCTGGGATCGCAGAGCCCCAGACTGCATCTCAGGAACAGTTACACAAACGCACCTGCATTTGCCGAACGAGAAGCTCTTGGATTGGGCAGCTTCATCCCCAGCAACCAGGAGCTCCTGGTCTGGGTTCTGCAGCTGGAGCAGAGATGGCTGCCCCGTTAAGCCTGCCCTGCAAGGGCTGCGTTCTGCCCCACAGAGGTTCTGTGGGAATGCTGAGGGCTCTGCTGTCTGCAGGAAGGTCTGTTTAAAACGCTCTGCTAATCTCACTGCACCTCACGTGCCATGGCCCACCACTGCTCACAACACTGACATCCCTGCTCCTGCCTCCCTGACACTGATGCACAACAGGCTGTAACAAGAGGAGCAGGCAGCAGAAGGTGAAATGTTACACACAGGAGAGCACAACCCAGATTCAGCACTATGCTTCATTTTAGAATCCTTGACAGGAGGAGTCTGAAGTCTTCTAACAGCCTTCTAAGAAAGGTGAAGCCTTACTCAGAAACTGATCTCAAAGGCAGGTACGGTTGTTAAAGAAGGAATAATTATCCCATGCTACATATCTACCAAGTGCTGGACCAGCTGCTGCACAGGGAGGAACAAGGGAGGAACGTGTCCCTTTGAGGCACTATGCGACTTATTTCAACAGGAATTTTGGGACAGCCCATCTGTGCTTTACAGCTCAGAGGCAGAGAGTGCTTCTAACAAAGCAAAGCTGGCCTTGAAATGCAAGATATTGCCACTGTGTACAAATGCAATATGCTTCTGTAGCCTCCAGAACTAGATTGTCCCACACCAGCAATGAGTTCCTTGTTCACACCCTGTAACCCTAGCACAATTACCAGGTGTGTGTGAGTAATTCACTGTAACAGAGCTCAGTGACACACTTTACTTTCTTTGATCGTTATGTCAGACACAAGCACGTTGTCAGTGCATTTTCCTCTGGTTTAGCATCTGACAAAAAGCTCTGGTTATTTTAAGACCAAGCAGGAAAACTCTGAAGCAACTTAAGGCTGAAGTTTTCTCACCACTCAGGTTATTGGCTGCAGGCAGCATTGTGCTGATGCCTTTTGTGAGCTAACAGTTTTTTCTGCTCCTTAACAAATGATACACACCTACAGCATTTATATGATACTGTTCATTTCCAACCCATTTTACAGGCCTTAATTATGTGATTCTCCATCATAAAAAAGGTGTTTCCAGATGACACGTTATGCAGAAAATGAATTACTTAATGAGTATTATTTTTTCTCCCATCCATAGTTCAGTCACAAAGAGATGTTAACCCCGTTAACCAGTTCCTTCAGCACCTTGAAGACAGGAGTTATTACAGACCCAGCTTTTCAGATGGAAAAAACTGCCCAAAGCCATGGAGGAAGTTAATGCACAGGCAGCATTAGAGTAGTATGACTGCAGTACCCAGCTCTGGGCTAAGCTGCTCATCCTTCTCAAGCCCTTTGGCAGGCTTCCTTCAGACCTCAAACCTCACTGGCAGAACCCCAGTTGCTGCACTGACAGTGAAAGTGCAAATAAAATGATCTGACCCCCCAACTCAGTAAGCAATGAAGGCAAGGTGCTGAACACCCTCAGATGCTGTTAAATCTGGTGGGAAAAGAGCAACTTTGACATCTCCCAGGATGCGCACGGCATTTTTCATGACCTTCTTCATGCTATGCTGCCAGAGCCAACTCTTCTGAGCTTTTGGACACACTCAGCATCCCTCCCATGTCCACTCCATCTGCACCATCTACTTCTTGAACTTGAAATCCTGGCCCAGAACCGGCATGGGGAACAGCCCCAGGTATGTGCCTCAGCTCCTGCCCATCACAGGGAAGGTGTGAGCTCCTGCTACGTCCAGCAGCACAGCTGTGTGCTCAGATTTGTGATTCGTGTGGCCTGCACAGACCTCCAATTTACAAACCATTATGCTTTAGCAGGCCAGCTCAACATACAGACACATACTGCTTTTCTTTAAACACAGGAAGCTTGAAACACAAACACAGCCCTCAGCTGAACTGAAGCCACCTGCAGCAGCCAGAGGACCTGCTGGGACTCAGAGAGAAGCATGCAGGAAGCCAGGGCAAGGAATTACCAGCTCTGCAAATGCAGAGACGTGGGGCACGAGGACTACTGCTGATTTGTACTTGCAGCAGCAGCAGCCCTGTACCCCGTGTGCGTGCCAGCTCTGTGCAGGGTCACCACATGAAGCAGAACCCCCTCTTGAGGCAGACACCCCTACTTGAGGAGTGTCTGTGCATCATGTGAGTTATGAAGTTACACCGTAATGATTCTGCAAATCTCTGAGAGATTTTCAACCTTGCGGGGACCCAGTACCTGTGCCAGCCAGATGCAAGCTAGTGCAGACATGCAAATTTATGCTAAAGACATGAATTTGCCTTCCTAAGTGCCTACACCACAGTCTTACTAGTGATAATGACTTTGGCTTTCAGCAAAACCTACCTTCTTAAATGTCCCTATTGCCTTTGAAAATACTGGCCGTGGAATAAGACAGCTGATGCTCACTTTTAGTGAAAAGAGATTTCACTACACATGAACCACATGATCATGAAACAGTATTTCATTATCGTGAGATATTTCATCATCTCCAGGCTTCGATCAACTACGCTTTCAGATGAGTTTCTCATAATCCTATATTTATGTACCAGAAGATGAAGGCCATATGGGAATTGCTCTTTGGGAATTCGGACACAAGCACAAGTAAACACAGTCCCAAGAGTTCCCAAACTACTGGAATCCATGGGAAATTTACAGTCAGGTCATCCGAAGCAGCATCAAACCTACACAATGACATCTTGACTCCACTGCTATCAGGAGGAATTTTGCCAGTACCTTCCAAAGAAAAAAGGATTTCACACAGCTTCTGCTATTTCCCTGTCGGCTGAGAACCCTGATACTCACCAGCCCATCACAGGTACTGAGCGCAGCCAGGCCTCCCTTCAGCGTCCGGCTCCGGACCTCCCCGATCATGTGGCAGGAGTTATACGTGTGGGACTGGATCTTGGCACCGGCGATTCCCCCGTACCGCCTCTCACTGACAAACCCAGGGGTGAGGAGGTTGACGTTAAGGCTCAGGTTGAATTTCAGCGGTTGTCCTTTGTAATGCAGTTCATAGAAAGCAAGAAACTTGTTCTTGGAGGAAAGAGACCTTCTGTGAAGGGCTCGGTGGGACAAGTCGTAGGACAGAAAGGATCCGCTCTCATCAACCTTGACTGGATGAACGATGTCGCTGCTGGAGGACCACAGAGCAGGCTCTGCAAAAAGAGGGTTCCTGTGGTTAGCTTTACAGTCAATCTTTCCTCCTACTGCTTGAGCTGGCTCCCAAGACAGCTCACTGGGGTCAGTTACCCAGATGTGTGCTGGATCTGGTAGCTGTGCCTACTGCCAGTTCCCAGTACCTGCAAAGTACGTGCATTGTCTGGGCTGCTTCACCTCACCTCTGCCCTCTGGCAGCGCATCCTCACCTTCTCCCACGGGCTACTGCTTATAGCTGATCCCACAAATATTAGTCACGGTGCTCTGCTCTGACCAAGGACCATCACAGCACAGCTGGGAGCCAGTCCCAGTTTCCATGCACACATTCCCACTGTCTAATTACAGTCATTGCAGCAAAGTAAATAAATAAATAAATAAATAATCTGAAACGGTGCCTGGAAACCGTGCTGGAGATTTCTGGTGGTAAAGCACCTCCCCGGCCTCAGAGGGTCGCAACGCTCCTCCAGCCAGCCGCTGCCGCGCTCCGGTCCGTGAGCATCGAGAGAGCCTGCGGTGAGCCGGGGAACCCGGGCAGCCCCGGGGCCAGCTCTCCGGCCGCAGCTCCGCACCCGCGGCCATCCCCGCACGCATCCCCGCACGCATCCCCGCGCTCACCTGGCTGCTCGGCGCCGCCGCTCCGCTGCACGCCCGCGGCCAGCGCGGCGGCGAGGAGCAGGAGCCGTCCCGGGGCCGACATGGGTGCGGGCAGGGCCGGGCCGGGCCGGGCACTGAGCGTCTCCCGGCCCGCGGGGCCGCCCCGCCGCCGCCGCCGCTCTCCCGGCCCGGCCCCGCCGCTGCCCCGCGGCTGCCGGCACAGCTCGGCAGTGACCCCGCGCGGCCGCCGTATGCGGGGACACTTCGTTCAACACGGGCAACCCGCTTCTTCGAGGAGTGGAAAGCAATAGCGTTCGGTGGTGAGCTTCAGATCTCGGAGGAAAAAACGCAGATTTGCTCTAAATCATCTCTTCCTACCGGGAAGGTGCGTGGTTTTGGCTCCTCTGTGAAACCGCTGCCTCCCTTCAGTTTCACAGCACATCTGCACAAACGCCAATGAAAGACACTTCGTTAATGCTTTATTTCAGCTGCCATTTTCCCCAGTAGAAAAACGAGGCCGGAGTCTTTCCCTTTTTACATCTCTGTATTTTCCGATTTTTTTTTTTGTTTTGTTTTGTTTTTTTTCATGATAAAAAGAATGGGAAATACAACACGTGGATCATTTTGTTTTATTTAAATAACTCCTTGGCAGAGCACAAAGGCTGCAGGAAATTATAGTCCCTTCCTCACTAAATACAGGACTTGCTAACGGAGTATGTTATATCACTTCCCTTGCCTGTTCCCTGTGCCTGTCAGGACCTCATCACCTAGCTCTATCTATTTAAGCCAGAAGGCTAAAATGTTTAAAGAACAGCAAAACCAAGTGTTTGGTTTCAGATAAGTAGGATCGGAAAGATTACTTGTGAGTGAGGTTTAATGGGTACATAACCAGCTTTGGTTACGTGGAGCTCTCTGACATTTTTTTAAATGAAGCAATTCCTGCTCAGAACTCTGCATTTCTATGCCAAATTCAACAGTAAAACACCACAAAAATATTTCATATAAAATATTTTATACAGGACAAAACCCAGGTCAGTGTCTGACACTTTGGGCCTGCTGGATGCTGCCTCACTGCTTTGCTCTCATGTGGCAATCTGGGCACACACAGTACAGTGGATGTACCACTAAGTTCATGTCTGACTTGCCAAAATTTGCATCTTCTGCAAGCGACAAAGAAGAATGCAATTAAATTTTAAAGCATCCCATCATTTTAAAAACAATTGCTCTTGAATGGCCCTGGGCAAATTCCAGTAAGGCAGTACTCTCACCCAGTGACTGCTGTGCAACTGATGCAGTGTTTACAGCAGTTCTGCCAAAGGGAAAGAAGAGAGCGAGGCCGCTTCTGCCTCTTGATACGGATACGCAGAGCAGGGCATTGACCCACAGCACTTACACTGCTGTGCTGGAGAGGATCCTGCCTCTGCCCAGGCTGGGCTGTTCTCAGCTCCTCTGCATCCCGGGGCGGTGCTGCCCCAGTGCCGTGCTTTGCCGTGCTGGCTGCTGGCGGGAAGCCACAGAAATGGCGTGGGCTGATATCAGAGCCTGCAGTACAAAGAAATGCTGTGTTATCTATACAGCGGGTCCTCCTGCAATGCATTTCTAAAGCTCTCCCAACATCCACGTTCTAAACTGCATGCAGGAAGTCCACGGAGAAACTCCAAATGCTTTCTTATATCTTCAGAAAACGTGGCAGTTTGGAGGATGCCCTGTATTCCCAGACTACACTGAAAACCCTGTCGCTTCCTAGATGTTTTCACCTTCTGTTGGCCTGAGTAGGATTTTTTTTCTTTTTCTGAAGTGATGTTAAAACATGAAAACAGAGATGCGGCAGGATAGCCACAAGCAATATTTTTACAGAACAACACCGATGAGCATTCGGCTGCATCCATCACAAAGCTGCTCCACCGTGCGGTGCCTGCCAGCCCCACCAACGGCACAAAGCCCACGGAAATCCGGGCAGGCCAAGCCGCGAGCAGCCGCAGCCACCACAGCAGCCCGGCTCTGTGAGCGCTGCCCCGCCCCGCGCGAGGCTGCGCTGAAGTGCGAAGGCTCCACAGAGCGAGCTGCGATGGGCACTTTATATACCACCGCCCGCTCCAATGAGCCCCGGAAGGGCTGCGGACTGCCCCGGTCCGCTGTGACCGGGCTGCGGGCCGGTAAGGCTCGGTAAGAGACGGTTAGTCCCGGTAAGAGCCGGTAAGGCCCAGCAAACCCCTCCAGACTCGAGCGTCCCGCTTCGCGCCCTTGTGGCGCGAGGCGCTGTGAGGAACGTGCTGCGCGCCAAGCAACCGCATTGCGCCCCCTGGCGGCGCGGAGGAGCCGCAGGGCGGCAGGAACTGACACCGCAGTTCAGAAAGCAGGTCTTGTCAAATTTCACCTAGGAAACTGAGGAAAAGAAAAGAAGAAAGAAAACTTTAAACTGTTTTTGTTGATTTCCAAATCAGCATTGCTCATCAGCACCTGGAACAAGCATCTCCATTAAAGATCTCTTTCAATTTTTTATTCTTTGCATTTTAGTGAGGTGGCTAGCCTACCGCTGCAGTGTTATAAATTAAGGAGCAGAAATGGTCACTGAAAGAAATCCTTAAGGATCCCTGAGATTTCCAAGAACGTATCCTGGTAAAAAAAGAGGTAAGATCGACTATTCATTAGGGTGTCTTGGGAAGTCTATTTTCTATTTGAAAATACAATGTAATAATAATAATTAAAAAAAACCCTAGACTTGACTGTGTTCTTACTGACACTGATTTACATAGTTTTGAGACATTCTTTTTCTAGGAAATGTATTATGTGAAATTTCTCAGAGTCAGGATTCCCTAGGTGTGTGATGTAAAAGTGCTGTGAGTGGAATAGAAACCAAGGCCACAATCAGGAGCCCGGCTAGCTCAGTCGGTAGAGCATGGGACTCTTAATCCCAGGGTCGTGGGTTCGAGCCCCACGTTGGGCGCGCAACTTTTCTTTCGATTTTAAATTTTTGTCACGTGCTCCTCAGTCGCTCTCAGATCCTCACCGCCAAAGAACGAAACCGAATCGACGCAGCACCGCAGCCGCAGCGCCGAGCTCTCCCGACGCGGCCGCCCCGCCCCGCACTACCGATCCCAGCATGCCGCGGGGGCGGCGCAGTGCGATGCACATGCGCGGTGCGGCGGGGGTTGGGGCCGGCCGTGCAGAATGCGGCGGAGGTGGTGAGGCCCCCGCGGGGAGGGGGCGGGAGGAGGGCGAGGCACTTATAAATGGCGCCCAAGCAGGACCCCAAGCCCAAATTCCAGGAGGGTGAGTGCGGGTGGGGGTCGGCGGGCCGGGCGCGGCGGTGGGGGTCGCGGGTGAGCGCCGAGGGAGCGGCGGCCGTGTGGGAGCGGAGCGGGCGGCGGGCGGGAGGCCGTGACGCCGTGACGGGCACGGGGCCTGCGAGCCGCACGGCTGCGCCGAGCCCGAGGGCTGAGAGCGGTTCTGCGGCGGTGGGCGGGCCGAGGAGAAACAAAGGAAACGGTTTTGAGGGAGTCCTGCTGAAAAAGGACAGCTGCCGTGCTCACGGACGAGGGCCCGATGTCCCCTTGAAGTCTGATGTTCCCTTGGGGCCCTGCGGCGGCACGGCGCCGTTTGGGTCTCAGCTTTCGCCACTCCGCCGCAGCGGAGGCAGCGTGTGGGGAAAAAATGGATTCCTCTCTTCCTATTCCTCGGCTTTCCTGCCCGTAAGACCTGGGCGTTCCCTTCTCCCCCGATATCCTACGTATGCTCGTTTTCCGGCAGGTGTTAAAGCCGTTGACATCTCTTAAGTCTGTTAGGGTTTGTATCTGCTCGGCTCGATGCTCCTCTGCCCGTGCTGTGGAGCTGGGCTGGGGTTCCTCGCACAGAAGGAGGCTCGGGGCTCTGCACTGGTACAGCTGGTGGAATCCATACCTGCATGAGAGCAGCGGAGACGTTAGGGTAAATGGTAGGATTCTGCCGCTTAGGAGGCTTATTTTGTGTATGTCGTGGTTTTAAAATGATTGATGCTAATACTGGCAAATGAAGGTTTGTTCCCCTTTTCTCTGCCTGGTCCTCACTGTGGCTTCTGTCTTGAGCAGCTGGCTTTGCAGAGGAGTGCCTGGCAGCAGTGACTGGATGGCAGCTGATGTCAGAGCATGTTCTGCTGTTCTGAGTGTCCATAGCAGTGTTACCAACCTGCAGAGTTAATCAGGATTTAATGTGTGTTTCACGTTGTAGTGAGTTAATGCAAAATGTAGTGAACTGGAAGTTGAGTAGAATTCCGAGCTGACATATTCATAGCTGTAGGAGTCCAAGCAGCATAAATTCAGTACAGAAATTAAAATATGAGCTTTCTTACCTAAATATAAATGCTTGTGAGCTCAGCACTAGCATTTAATTGGAGAAGTGTCCTATGAATGAAGCTTCCTGAAGTGCTGAAACTGAAGCGTTTTATTATGGCAATCACAGCGTTGCAAATAAAATTATGTGTAACTTGAAATCCTGTTGTTGAATAGTGTTGGGTGGGGTTGGAAACTGTTTTGTAACAGTTACAGGCACTTCCTGTAAAGGAATGGGTGAGAAGGAGACAGGATTTCTGTGAATACAGTTGAAAGCCTGGAACACCCAGTTGTCCTACTGGCAATATGGGGTATCCCTTAAAGTGAAGGAACTGTCATTTTTTTCATGTAGGCTTCAGAAATGAGATCAGATCTGGTCAAGTGTGAATTAATGGTTCTTTGGTGTTCTTGCGTCTTCTCACAGACAAGAGAAAATGGAGAATATTGAATCTTTCTCAGCTGTCAAGTTCAATCTTTGACTTGCATAGAGCAGGTTTGTTCCCTGATGATGGTGATGAGATATCTCTGCTCCCACATCTGTTCTCAAGATGACTTGTTAGCCTTCCACTTTGACATCAAAGGCAAGTCATGTGTCATGTCCTTCACACACAACTTGAGAACTTATTGTTTCTATAAATACTCTGCATGCAAAACAATTGTAGGAGGGGGCAGCTGAACTGAGACTTCCCCAAGCTGTTCCTCACAGTCTTTGATGCCAGAAGACTTGCTGGTCCAAAGCCTGTTTTGTGTTTGAGCAGGGTGTGCTGGCCTGGTGCCGGCATGGGAGCTGTTAGTGCCCAGCACAAATGTTCTGTGTACCTTGGCTTCCTCAAGTGTTGGCAGAGCAGGTCCAGGTATTTTCTATCAGCTATTTTAGCTAAAGAACTCTTCTCTTACAAGTCCTGCTTGTGGGATAATGAGTAGGTGTGGGTGTTACTGTGGCAGTGCAGGAGAGAAACAGTCTGCTGCTCCTGTTAGGGCCATTCTGTTTTCGTGGCAACCTTTCTGCACAACTAAGGTTTGTGTTCCTTAATCTCAGAGTTTTGTCTGGAAAGGCTTTATATGATATTTGTAACGGAGATGTGTTTTCCAGTTGTGCCCAAGTGAGCAACGTACAGCATGAGGTTAATGGAACTTTTCAGTCTTAGCTCTGATTATGAAGATTCTTGTTTAGTGTTCTTTGTTTTTGCATAAAAGTACTTCAAGTGCCAAAAGAATCACTTGTTGGCAAATCTCTAGCTCTTTTTCCAACGTACAGGAGCATTTTACAAGTTGAAATACATTTCTGACATAGTTGTGTGTTCTTGGACTTTACTGTGAATACTTCAGTTCTGTGAGGAGCGTGTGGCTCATAGCCTAGGCAGTACATCTTTTGATGGCAGTGCTCTCCCTAGTCAGCATACAAGTTAATTAGTAAACTCACAGATGTGTACTTGCCCATCTGAGCCTCCTGCTGCTGGGTGATGTTTGGTAGTAGTTGTGCTCTTTGGAGAAACTGCTGTGTGTCTGCTTGTATCCCGCTCTTGCTGTTAAAATGGTGCCCAAATCCTCCTCCTCTGATTGAAACAAAATCAGGCAACCTCCCTGACCTTCTCAGAGCGGCGCTTCAGAATGCGTGTGAGAGCTGCTCAGTGCCCTCACCAAAAGAAATTGAGGTGTGGGGATATTTGGTTTTTTTTCAGCAGTTTGCAGAGCGATTCTTTACAGCCAGTCTGGTTACAAGTTGTGTAAACGTCGAGTTGTGTCTGGGGTGGGGAAAGGCAAATACAGCCAGGATTGTTCAGCTTTCAAGAGAGGTCACGCTTAAAGGCTCTGCGTGCTGTTGCTGGACTTATCCCTTGAGTATGTAGAAATGAGTGTTGAAGAGTAGAGTAAATTTTGCAATAGAGGGTGCTTTTAAACCCACAGCCTGCAAATCGGTTGGTTTTGAGCTGCTCACAAGGAGCTCCAGAGCTGCAGGGCTGAGGAGGCATCGTGCTGCTGGTCCTCCCAGCCCACACAGCACAGGTGCTGAGGCACTGCTCTGCCCTGTGTGTCCTGGCTGCGTGCTGCACACTGGACTGTTCTGCAGCTTCTCTTTCAGAACGTGTGATGCATCACAGCTCTCAAGAAGGAAACATCTGCACTCCAGCATCTTCTGTTGAGTACACTCAAATTCCTGCAGAATAGAACTGCACACTAGGGCTTACCATTTGCAGGTGGGAGGGAGGCTGAAGGATGAGCTCTTCCTGCTTAAAACCATGAAGTGAGCATTTTTTCTAGCTGTCGCACAACCCTGCCACTGTTCTGTCCCACAAATGGTTGGAGAAATGTTGGAATTCTTACTTCATTGAACTGGAAATGCCAGGTGTTGCACTTCCTACCAGGAGGGGAGTGCTGGTAGCACTTCTGTTTGTGTCGGCAGCTTGAGATAGAGGGGTGGCACCTGATAGCAAGAGCAGATTCCCTGCTCTGAGTCAAATTGCAATGTCACGAAGACTTAGGAATCCCTTACAGCAAAATGGTTTTACCTGCTGAAGTGCACATTTGCACCAAGCCAGGGTGTTTTCATATCTGTGTCTGGAGTTATGGCTCTGAAGGAGGTCTGGGTGCCAGTAACTTGAGCTGGCAGAGGCTAGGGGAATGGGCAGGATTATAGGTTTGAGTGTCAACTGTTTGCTGGGAGGAAAAAAAACCAACAAAACAGAACTGTGGGTGGCTTGGATGCAGCTGGTGTGCAGCTTTCCTTGTGCAGGTGCTCTCTGGGGAAGTCCATGGGGAACCTTTCCTTCGTGGCTTCAGTAATCTGCTTCGATCCTCTGATATGACGAAGTTTTCAATCACCAACGTGGTTCTCAAAATCTCTTAGAGCTTCTTGCTAGGTTGATGTTGGATTTGTTCTGTGATAACATGCTTTTGAGAAATGGCCCTGGTTTTATTCTAAGATGGCTTTCTGTGACTGTCTTTCAGGTGAACGAGTGCTTTGTTTTCATGGACCTCTCCTTTATGAAGCAAAGGTATGTGGCTGCTCATTACTGCACGTGGTTCTGACTTGCCCAGGAAAATAAAGAATTGCAGGAGATTACTTGCTGTGCCTTACCTCCCTAGGAGTAATGACTGAAGCAAGATGAAGGAAAACATGCTATTATATACACTTCAGTTTTAAGCCCTGTGGTTCTTTATTATGGAGAAGCTTAAAACAAAAACAAAAAACCAACAAAAACAACTCAGGACCCACAGCAGTACTGTGCAGCTGTTCTGATGAGTTACTAAGGTTATATCTTTTGTGTTGAACATCTCTAATGCATGTGTTCCCACAGCACTGCACAGCAAACTTGGAACGAGTGCATAAACCAGCATCAGAGCAATATGGGAAGTTAGAATTTGTGAATCCATTTGCTATAGTTACTGTATAGTAACTATACAGTGCAGATTTAAATGAGGTCTACTTAAGATGCTTTTGGCTGAAAGCTGCTATCTTTTAACAGCTGCAAGCTGCCTGGAAGTACTGTTATGCTTATCCATTAATTCTCTTCCTTCTCTTAGGAAGGGAAGTATTTTGGTGTGGGATGGTATTTATTTGAATATTCATGCTCACTTTGATTCCTCATAACCAGTAGAGGCTTTTTAAGCCTATGGTCTGACTGTGGCTTTAAATCCAGGTCTGCAGTGAACTAGCAAGTTCAAATGAATAAGCAGTGTGCAGTAGTGTGTCAGCAGGGTCAGCGTATCCTTACTCCTTGTTGTGAGTCCAGGTGAGACTGAGTTTGTTCCAAATATGGTGGTGTTGAGATCAGTAGTGGAATATGTTGTTCCACTTTGTTGGCAATTAAGCATTGATGATTTTTTTTTTTTAAATTGGGAAGGCATGGGGTGGAGTCCTGACAGTGATGCTGAGGAAAATGCTGTACAGCAGGAGGCTGGATTCTCAGGAGTGCTTATAGGTGACCCAGCATAGTGCAGAAATACCCATTCTGAGTTGTGTAAGTCAATTTCCCACTTCAATAGAGAAAGCCTTAAAATGGAACCAAAAGATGGAGCTGAAGAGCATGTTCATGTCTCTGCAGTAGACTGAGGTGAGGATGCTGTGGGGTAGAATGGTGACATGTACCCCAGCATCTCCAGAACATACCTTTCTGGAGAAGTGCCTTATCCAGCCCTAAGCTGGGGGCTTAATTTGGCACGGCTGGGAAGTTTGGAGATGTAGCTGGACACAAAGATGAACTGTGAGAGGTTATGCAGTCTGTCTTCTGGGCTGTGCTCTTGCAGGAGGAGGTCTGTCTCTGGCTGTGCTTTCCTTCTGTTGGAAAGTTGTCTTGCATGTCAGACTGCAGATGCAGGAGAAAACTGTTAATGAGCAGTGTGTGTAGGTGTTGCAGCTCATTGAAGTCTTCCTCTGGATGTGCTGATGTTACATCTGACAGGCTCTTGGGAGGGCCCTTCTTAAAATTAAGGCACACAGGTTCCTGTGAGGGATGCTTCTGAGTGGTGGTGTGGATTAATTGGGGCAACCTTGTCCTGTATATTCCCTTGTCTTATTGGTCTCACCTCAGTCTTGGTGTATGAGGTTACTGTCTTCTGAGGCCAGTCTTTGGATGGAGATAACCTTTTACTTACCCTGTGTTTAAATTCTCAGTCTAGAAAACTCCTATCCTACAGTCCTTTCTACTGAATACAGTGTGCTCTCTGTGACTGCAGAGATCCGTGTTATTTACTTTACTTTTGAAGACTCCTCTATTTCAGCCAGCTTACCTGCCTGTGAGGTAGGGGCCTGCATGTGAGCAAGCTCTCTGAATGGCTTGCAGCTAACCCTGGACTAGTTAAGTGGCTGTGTGGTTAATCTGGTGCTCCTCAGGGGTTTTGGATCCTTCTCATGGCTGAAGGTGGCCCTTTGGATAGCTCAGCACAGTTGCTTTGCTTAGACCTTCCAGATCTGTAAATAGGCAGCAACTTGTGTTAGACAACTTAGTTTCTGCTGTGGAGTTGCTGCCAGGTATTTCAGTTGCATGCATGGAAATCTCTGCACGTTTAGAGTCTGAAAGCTTATGAAGCAAAACTTGTTTGGTCATCTTTGTTCTCATTGGTGCTAACAGAACTCTTCTCCTCTGTTCCAGTGTGTAAAGGTTGCCATAAAGGACAAGCAAGTGAAATACTTTATTCATTACAGTGGTTGGAATAAAAAGTAAGTATTTGCATGAAGTGGAGTCAGTCCTCTTTTTTTTTTTTATCAGTTGGAATATTAGCTTGATGAACAAGTTCTGCCATCTGTGTGTTACTGGAGAATTTTCTAAAATTAACCCAAGTATTTCTTATACATAGGCCCATGATTTGTAGTAACAAAAGATTGCCTAACTCACAGTTTCCTTCCTGCAGGGCTTTGGTTGTGTAGGCAAAGTAGCTTACGGTGTCTCATAGGAAGTCTTGTTTGTTCAGCTTTGAAAACAGTTACTATAGTTCCCTCCTGGCAGAGATGTCAATATGGAAACTTCTGTTTTGGTAGGAGAGAGCTGCAATGGAGCCAAGTATTCTTCTCAGAAAGCCAGTGAATTTCAGTCTTAAATGTTGCTGGCAGCAAAGATCTGGTAAATAGTGTCTTTGTGAAGGCTGCCTTCAGAGTAGGGAGGGCTGTCTGTGTCAGTCCCTCACAGGAGCAGACTTAGCCTGTCATTCAGTTCTGGCCTGTCATGCAGAGGTAGCATTAGAGAAACCTTTCCCTTCTGCAAAACTAATAGGATTCTAGGTGAGAGACTTCTGAAGATGGCTTCACGATGTAATGGTCAGCCCTGTAAAGAGGATTTCACAAGGTTACTGCATTCAGTAGTTGCTTTTTGCCCGTCAAGTTCTGTGGCAGGGTTTTCAATTTAAGAATTACTGTTTTTTTTTCCTTAGTGATTATAAGCTTCAGCTCTTCAGGCTCCAGAAATCTTTCAGATTTTGCTTCATTTCATTGCTACGGATTCTCGAGCAAATACTGTCACTAATATCTTGACCTCACTGACTTCACTAAAAGCTGCACTTCACATCCTAATGCCTACAGTTCTCTGTAAATGCATCTATCCCCTCCCTGCCAGCGGGCAGGTAGCTGTCACTGCTTACTATAAAGCATTTACAGGGAGCGTAACTGATTCTTAAGCTGGCTGCTCTGTGTCAGTGAGGCAGCATGGATGTGGTATTTCATTTCCTTGTTTATCTCTGGTGGTGAAGGGTGCTATAAATGATGTTGTAACTCCTGCTTTTCTTTTCATGCTTGTGTTGCTTGAAGGTTTTCTTACCTTCAGGCTTCCAGTTAACTACATTAAAAGTGGCATTGCTGCAAGATCTAGACAGATGGAACAGTGATTGTTTAGTTCTGGTTGACATAATGTTAGTCCTTTGTTATTAATTGCTCAGTTCAACTTTTGATGCAAATATTGACAGGATGTGAGAGCTTCCTCATGCGGTGGAATGCGTGCTGCAGTTAAGTTTCTTTGAAAGTGTCACAGCTGTACAGCCAGGAGTAAGAGAAGTGGCTTTCCTATCTGACCAAAAGGTGACACTGAAGTACATACAGCTGCCAGTCTGTTTCTCTAACACTTGGTGGCTAAGCTTGGCTTGTCTCAATCCTGAAAGCCTTGTACTCCTGTAATAGTATTGCTTTGATTGCATTGATGTTGCTAGAGTAGCAGCTACTGCCATCAAATGGAAATGATGTGGAAATCTATATAGTGAGCTTTCACTTATGCGTTTCAGAATAACGTGGCCACTTTTAATGTGCTTTTATTTGAAATAATTTGTCAGATTGCTCAGATTATCCACTCTGTCAAAGTGGAATTACTGCTCATAATGGCAATTTCCCCAACACCTGTTCTCTTAAATCGTTCACTTCAGATTCTTCAAATATTCATGCCATCTTGGTTTCCTTCACAGACAGAAATCAGAGCACTTCTTCTTACAGTAAGATCTTATTGCTGAATTTGTTAACCTATAAAATGTTGGAATAGATAAAGGAAACTCACAGAATAATAGAGTTATGGCTACAGATGTCCCATAACTTAGTAAGTGTAGCTTTTCTTTTTCCTGAAATGACTCTTTTAAATTAAAAACAATTCCCACCCTCCCAAATTGCCCATCCTATGAGTTTGGGGAACTCTTCTGAATTTACTGAGGGTTACACTTCCCTAGAAAAGCTGTTACCACTTCAGACAGTGGGGAATGTGTTTGGCAATTCACACTCCGTTGTGTCAGTCCATGAATTGTCACAAAAGCAGATTTCAGTCTCAGATTCTGTGAAGCTTTTAATTGATTCTGTTGTGTAGAATGTGATTACATAGTGGTTTTGAATGATTAATTATTGTTCTTTTTTCCAGCTGGGATGAATGGGTTCCAGAAAGCAGAGTGCTCAAATACGTGGATACCAATTTGCAGAAACAAAAAGAACTTCAAAAAGCCAATCAGTAAGTGTTTTTCCTTAGAAGTTGTTCTCAGCAGAATCATTTGTTCCATAGAACTTCAGTCTAACTGCTGCATATCAGAGGAGGTTGGTAAGTTCAAAACAAACAACTCACAGCAGACGCCTTCAAGAAGTACAAGTTTCTCTTTTTATTCTGGAGGTGCTTTGGCTTAGAGGGATTCTGATCTTTGTACTCCAGAAGCTCATAGAGTGAACTGCTCCTTAGTTTTCAGAGTAGGGCGATGAGAGCCAGGCACACTGACTAACTGGAAGCATGTTCTGTCACATGGAAATAAGGAGACTAAAAATGACCCTCCTGCAGTATCCTTAAGATGTATTTTTAAGCAGTGAGGATAGTCTTCCTAGGAAACACTTAGCAACCTTTTTTTTTTCAGTATTTATGTTATTTTTTTTTAGCAGAGGTTAGCTGTTGTTTCCAGGTCACTGGGTAACAAGGATTGAGGAGGTGTAAATGGGAGTTCATGCCTTGAAAGGTTTGTTATATGAATAAGCTTAAGAACATCTTGCTGTTTAGTTGAACTTGTTCCTTCTTTGTCAAATACTGACTCTGATTTACTTGCTAGCAGTTCTCTAGATGATTTGTGTAACTGTTTACCTTTTGAGGGAAAACAAGCTGCTTTTTCAGGTAGTCTTATTGCCAAATTTATTCTTTTCAAAGGGAACAATATGCAGAGGGGAAGATGAGAGGTGCTGCTCCAGGCAAGAAGACATCTGGTCTGCAGCAGAAAAATGTTGAAGTGTAAGAAACTTTTCATTTAAAATCCAAAACCAAACTGTTGCTTAGAATTCTACTGCTGATCTTCCAATGGTATTTCCCTACGATTTAGCCTCCGTTCCACTACTCCCCACACAAGCTATACAGGTGTTTACTTTTGTGGTATCTGAAAGGCCTTTGGTGAAGTACTGTACTAAAACCATCTTCTAAGATGGAATGGTGCTTAATATTGAGTCAAGGTACTGAATAGGTTGGATGTTAACAATTTATAGTTCCTCTTTTGAATACTATTCCCCTCAAGTTAGTGAACCGATGCTCAAATGTGGGAAGCTCCCTTAAGACTTGTTTATCTCGGTCAAATTGAGCAGAATTGTTTAATTCTTCTAAGGAGCCCAAGCTCTGACACCGAAAAATCCTTAAAATGCCTTGCCCTGTTACTGTGCAGTTATAAAATTGCATTTAGGAAGCCTTTATTTTGTTGTTTTTTTGCCAAATCTAAACACACATGCTGTTAAAATGCTTTTCCACCTTAAGAGACCAGAAGCAAGCTCAGATGTTTGTCAGGAGAAAAAATGCAAAATGCAACTTTCAGTTTTCTTTCATTTCATCCTTTTTGTTTTTTCAGAATAGGCTTGCATGGCCTTACTCTTAGGTTCTCACAGTCAGTACAGCTCTGCTTTGCTCATGTGCCATGAAACTCTTCTGCTGGAGTAGTACTTGACTTGTTTAATTGTGAAGGCGCTCATTACCAGCATCGTGTTTTGAACTCCTAACTTCATTTCTGATTCTGATCTTTGAGGAAGCTGCTGAGATGACATTGTTTCCTGAGAGAATTTGGCTTGCACTTCATGCCTCCTTTAGGGGCAGCTTTGTGTTACGAAGTGTTTCATTGGTTTGAGAAGTGCAGTGGCAGTGGATGAAGGCTTTGTTGCTGTAGGTGCTGAGCGTAGATTTAGCTTTGGAGTTGGCCAAGGCCCAGCCAAGGCTGTAAATTGTCTCTTGGTTTTTGGAATGGAGTTTCAGGTGGATCTGGTCATAATGCTGCATATACTCCCTTGTCTACTGCTGCAGGTTGTGAGGTACCTTAGCTGCACTGGTTTTGTGTGCTTTCTCAGTTTGGGATGGGCCTCTACAGAGTTCCTAATGAATGTCATTATAAACTAATGAAAGCATCTAAATTGTGATAGTTACTAATGGGGCTACTTGAGAGGTGGTTGCACTTGAGTCTATTTGCTTTTTAGTCACTGGAAGTAGAATTAACTCTTTAAGCTAGGAAGCGATGGCTCGATCGTAAATGTTTCCATGACTACCGAACGCCTTGCAGAGGAGATCTCAGTAGTGCTTCAGGACTGCATTCCCTGTGCTATCAGCTTTGGTCATGTTAGAGGTGCAGGCTGATTGCAGTGGGTTGCTTGATTTTTTTTATTTTTTATTTTTATTTTATTTTATTTTATTTTTTTCCAGCTGAAAAAATGCTGAATGCTCACCTGCACTTGAAAAGCAGTAGAATTCAAAGTTGTCTCAATTCTCTCAAGCACATACAATAATGCTAAATCTGAGATAGACTGGCACAGCAAAAAGGACTTCATCTTAAACTTCTGTTCAATTCCAAAGCTCAAAAGCATGTTACCACATCTGTCTCTTCTCTTCAGTTGAAACCAGTTGGGTGAAGGGAATGGCTTTGCTTTTTTCTATTGTCACTATAGTAAGCATGGGGGATTGTTTCTCATGTAGAAAAACATGCAAAACTTTTCGTGGTGACTGGAAAAATTAATTTCTAAGTGGTGGATTATTAATGTAGTGAAGGGGAAGAGGGAAAACTGTGGTCACTGGAACAGCAGTCTTCCGATGTGAAAGATAACAGGGTCTCATGCTTGTTGCACTGATCTTGCTCCTAGTCTCTAGCTATTACCAGCATCCTTCTAAATTAGACCTGGTTCTTCCAATAAAGTCTCCCCATTTTTCTTCCCTGTCTGGAGGCTGAGGGAGAGGCAATGCTTTGACCTAACCTAGCAGTGATGCAAAGTTGTAATGCTGCTGTGTTGTTGAAAGAGCCACTGCTGCTTGTGTTCTGCTTACAACTAAAGGCAAGATGGCTTCTGAAAACCAAAACATCTGGAAGTAGTTTGAAAACATAGGGGTTATTCTGATGTAATTCTAAGGTCTTTGCAGGTACATGAAGTATTGTTGGTGGGGAGGGGGAGAAACCAATGAGCAAATATGCTAAAGAGGGTAAAGCTGACAAGTGATTTGGCCTTAAAAGTTACCTTTGTAGCATTCTTGGAGGATTGAACAGAGGGAGAGAACTTGCTAATTTGTTCCTCAGCCAAACTGTAGTGAGAAGGAGATAACAGTCCAAGAGCAACTTATCCTCCAGGAATGCTCAGTAAATCTATAATGTACTGCTAGAAAGGTAAATTTTTGAATCTTAAATAGATTCTCTTGAAGGCTGAGCACTGGGTCTGACATTCTTTCCTTAACTCAACCCCCATTGTGCCTAGATTTTTCAGACGAGATGGAGCGCATACTGTTTGCTGTTTGGAGACCCCTACCATATCGACGCGGTGAGTTAAGGATGGATTGTCAAACCAGGATTTTCATCCTGAAATCCAGACCTCCTTGCTTTCATAGATTTCTTTAAGAGACTCTTAAAGTCTTCAGTTGTAATAATGTAAGCTTTGGTAGCAATTGAGTTAACGATTCTAAGTACTGCAGTATGTTGTTCTTTGTGTTTTAAAGCCAGTGTGGACTGATGGTTTTTAGTTTCTCTGAAATGCACACGTCTTCAGGTGGGGAAGGGCATGCTGTGGGTAGTCAAATGCCTTCAGTCTGCTAGTTAATATTCGGAAGGTAACTGATGTCAGTTTTAAAACTGCCTAGTTCTAGAAGTTTACGGTTGCTCTGCATGCTTACTGTATCCTGGAGCTGTGGAAATCACTCCAAACGGTGCTGTTCTGTAAGACCAGAGAGCTGGGCTGTGGCGACCAACTGTTACAAATGTGAGGACTGATCCTGCCTTTTTAATCTGCTCTGTTTTTGTCACTGGCTTGAGTCTGTTCAGAGTAACAGTTCCTGTAAACTGCAGCAATGAGTTGAAAACGGCTTTTAAGGCTATTAATAAGCAATATTTAATCACATAGAAATATGCATGAAATGCTATTTGTACACAGCTGTTTTGAAATTAATTGATGGTTTTGTATTAATTAGAAAAACTATCATAAGCATTTGTGTAGTTACAGTGAGTTTTGAAAGGTGAAGTACAACACTGCAGATGCTGGCTTCCTCAACCTGTGTTATGTATGGCGCTGCTGAACAACAGCTTCTAAGAACATGAGCTGGTTTTGGTGAGCGTGGTGTGATAGAAAACTGTTAGCCTGTGCTTAGAAAGTAAGAAGGGCAACCTGAAATATTGGAGTGACAACATGGCCCTGGCTTACAAAAAGCTTCTGGGCTTTTTTTACTGAGGCATTTACAAGCAGTCTCATCAGAGATGCTTTCAAGACAGTATCTCAACTGAAACATGGAAGTTATTGTCATTCCTTCTGACAGAAGTCCTGTTCTTAAGCTGAATACGTCACTTAAAAACGCGTGCTCTGGCTGCATGTCTTCTGTGGCATCCTCTACTACCACTGGTACAACTAGCAGCTCTTACAAAAGCTGCTCTCAGTCCTCTAGGTGCCTGGTAGCTTCATGCCACTGCCTGCGTGCCAGTTGTCTGAGCACTGTAATGGAATGTGAGCTCCAGCTGGAGATCTTCCTAACCTGCTCAGCTGCCTGGTGGTCGCTGCGAGGTGTACTTAGGGACAGGCAAGTGACTCAAGTCTGTGAGCTTTTTCTACCAAAAGATACCACTTCTGTTTCTATCAGTCTAATCAAGGAGCTTCAAAGCTCCAACATGTCAAAGAGTCCTAAATCCAACACACTCAGAACTTGTGAAGCGATTGGGCTTCTGGCATCCACACCATTCAGTGGTAGGATGCTTCTCCTTCAAATTCAGTGCTGTGCTGAGGAGGGGAGGAAGGAGGAGGGCTATTCTGTCACTTTTGATGTCTGCTGCCTGGGTTTTAAAGTCAATTTCTTTTTTTTGAGGAAAGAATAATTAATTCTTCCAGCTTCATCCTTTATCTCTAATAATACCTCTATAATATTTCTGCTTTTCTTTCTGCCTAGTGGTTCCTCTCAGCATAGAAGCCAGAGGTGCATGTAGTTCTGACTTGGGTATTTATACTTTTCCTGATAGTGTTGGATGCTTTAATTGTATTTTGATAGGAGTGCTGTTCCTCAGAGCCAATTCAGTGACTGAGCTGCTTGAGCAGTGGAAGGCTGGCAGGCTCTTTCCAACATGCTTATTTTCCATACTTGGTTGTTTTCACTTAAGGTCTTATTACCAGTCACCTCCAATCAGGAGAGACTTTGAGATTTTTTTTTACATCTTTGTCATTGTATCCTGAGCAAACTGGAACCTCGTTCATCTTTTTGTGGTGCTCACAAATGTCTTAAAGCTCAAATCCCTGAGACCCACGTGTAGCCCACCTTTGTTCTGCTGCTTGTATCTTAACCAGTTGTAGGGAGGTTCTAACGGACTTCTGTGTCCTTTTAGAACACGTGAGGATTTGGGGAAAGTGAAGCACTTGTAGCTGTTCGTGAGACTTTAAACTAGGTGGTCATAGCCTCCTCCCTCTTGTGGAGCATGCACACCTTGCAATGTCTTGGTTTTCCTGATATCATTAGTCTGTGTTGAATTCTTTTGTGAGCTGCTCTTGTTTTCTACTGACATCTGACTCCAGAAGATGCCTTCAGAGATCTGAGCACTAATGCCTACTGTCCTGTGCACAGACTGCTGGCTACTTGAGGAGGTGTCCAAGGGCTTTGACAAGTACTTGGGTATCCTTGTTCTCACGGATGTTTGGAAGGGTGAGGTGCAGGCATTCAGCATATGCTCTTCTCTGGCAGCCTCCTTAGTTGCACTTACCATTTGATTGTACATCATCTTGTTTTGGATACTGCAATTGAAAGTTCAGCATTGTGCTGGGGACTACTTGTTTTCCTTCTGAGTCTCACCCTTGACTTACAGTACTTAATTGCATTGAGCTGTTTTGTAAGCTGTAGTTGTATTCATTTCCTGCTGATTGTCTTGTTTCTGTGCAATTGCAGATCTTGTAATGTCAGCATCTTCACTTGATGATTGGCTTTCCAGTTCAGTGTCATTTTTTGATTACTCATATTGGAGTACTGTGGATGTAGGGGCCTGTCCTCATTTGGCTTAATCAAAACCCTGCAGTGAGGTCTGGGTTTCCTTCCTCCCAGAATTCCCATTGCTGACCTTGCTGCTGCTGAGGTAATGTCAGACTACAGTAGGCTACATCCTTCAGGTTTGAGCTGTGAGGTCTTTAGTACCTGGCAACTCTCTGATCAGTCTTAATTAAAACTTTCCATTGGAGCTTCCCTGGCAGTTCCCTGTTGCTTCTTAGTTTTATTGTTGGCTAATTCTGTATGGAAATGCCGTTCAGTGGTGCATGTAAACTTGCAGCCAGGCTGTACTTTGTACATGAAGTCTGTCAAATATCTCATGCTGCTGTGCCTGTGTTTTTGGGCTTGTTTGTCATGTGTGAAGTGGCACAGAAGGATGTGCTTTAGGCTGTGCCAGCTGTATTTCATCTTTTTGTATCACTTCAGGACTTGAATTCCCTTGCAGGAAATTGTTGTCTGCCATCACAAGGAACATATATGGCGTTCTTCAGCTGTGTCTCAATGAGTCTGCTTAAGATATGCTGCTCCTCCTAATTTCCAGGTTCTCTCAGTAAGGCTGTCTGCACCGCCTGTACACAAATGCTGCATCTCTCTCCTGGATACTGAGTGCACTGCATGCTTAAGTTACTCCACAGAAGCATTTGTCTTGCACAGCTGTTCTAACCTAGTGAAAAGTTACTCCAGACTGTCTGCTACAGGTCTGCCAAGTGCTAATGCTTTGTCTCTAACCTGAGATTTTTGTTTGTTTGCTAACTGAGATTTGTCTTTTAGACTGCAAACAGATGGCTGCTTTGACTTGGTGCAAAGGTGTATACCTTGAGTGTAAAGAATCAGGAAGTAAGGAAAGAGGTGGGAGAGTACAAGTGCCTGCCCAGAGTGGATTTATGCTAGACTGTGTGATTCAGTAGCATAGCTGTGGTGTATGTCTTAATTACAGTATTTCTTAAAGTATTTTATACAGCCTGCCTACACCAGTTTGCTAAGACTCTGCTAGCCTGATGCTCTAAAACTATTTTTATCTTGACAGTAATTCTCAAAAGAACTCCATCTCTGCTTGTTCACTCCAGGTTTCGAAGAAAAGGCTCTCCTCAGTGCACAAGTCCTTTGTCAGTGACTTGACTTGGCAGTTGTTACTTCTTCCTGGAGAGAGAGGGGATCTTTATTCTACCCACAGTTCTTTTTAAGCCTAATGATTGTGATTTGAAGCCCGAAAAAGGTGTTACTCTTCTGATTTCAGACCTTTCTAGAGACTCTGCCTGCTTGCTGACCCAGATCACCCAGCTCAGAGGCTGGCCACAAATGTCACTTGACTTGGTGATGAGGTTTCCAAAGAAATAATGATGTACTGCTATAAAGCTTTATCTCATGACCTGGGATCTTGCACACAGGAATTTTTTTTTACTTTGAGGCATTTAATTGGATTCCTATTAATAATAAACAGGTGGGAACATGGCTGGTAATGCTCTTAGTTCCAGCTTTCTTACTAAATGAATAAAATCAGTGAACATGCCAAGTTCAAATAATGAAAATCTGCTAGAACACTTTAATTTGTTTCTAATATCTCTTGACATATCTGAGTATTTGCATAGAGCAGGCATTGCATGCCAGGTGTTCTTTAAATGTTTGCAAGTTAGCTTCCCAGTGTGACTGCTTGGAATAGAAATGGAGGTTAAGGCTGGAGGACTGAGGGAAGACTGAGGGATGTGTGGTAAAGTTTGAGAACAGTATTTGGAAGAAGGTAAATATTAGGAATGTTTCTATTCAGCATAGTTCCAAATGTTACAAGTGAGAGGCAGGTATAACTGTGATCTCCCCTGAACTTCAATGCCATCGTGGGCGCTCCATGCGACCTGGTGCACACAGTGAATTCTCATGGTGCTGTTCAAACTTCCTTGTGCTGCTGCAGTGCTAAAATTGTTCTTCCAGTGCTCTACAGGAGAGTCAGTTGGCTGAGATGCCCGATTCTTCCCTGCCCTTCATTGTGTCTTTAAGAGATCTCTGAAGTACTGAAATAACACCTCTACAGGCATTTGGGAAATACAAAATGTTTGTGGATGTTCCTTGGTGATGATGGCCAGGAGTGCTTTAAGATGCTTGATTTTTGCAAGTACTCATGGCCTGTCTTCTGGATTTCTGTAGATTTGAGTTGAATTAATCCCCCCAGAAGTGAATGCTACCCTGTGTCATAGAAAAGCCTTGAAGCATCGGCACTGTGGTGGTAAATAATCCCTGGCAGTTCTCCTTTCGTTGTTTTCTAAATGCTTTGTAGGCCTCTGAGTTTGTGGGTCTGAACTTACTGTACTTTTTTCTGGCTTTCAGTTCATTCAGTACTTTCATCTTTATGTTTGCAATAATTTGTGTTCTTCATTGCAGGAAAACAAAAAAGAACAAGCAGAAAAGTAAGTACACCTTTATTCTGTGTGTAAGTGGATATGCTTAGGGAAGGATTCTTAGCTGGAATAAGACCTTAAACCTGCCCCTGCTGAGTTTAGTTCCTGCACCTTATGGTGCTCCTCCTGGACTTCAGGTGTCTCTTCTGTAAAATTCCCTAGTTAATAAAATAGGGATGTGTAACTTGCTGCTTTGTCATGGGCTGTTCCAGCCTGTCAGGATTTAGACCCTTTGGAAGCAGAATGTAAGGTGGTATCCCCACTAATCTGCTGAAATAATTCTCAATAGTAAAGTCCCACTTCAGTTTCCTTACCAAGATGGGACATGCTTGCACTGCTGATTGCTGCTTCCAGAAGGTTTCTTCCAAAGAGCACTGGATATGCTTTGTTTTCAGTGCAGAAATCTCCATCTTCACATACATGTGATGTAGCAGTTTAAACACAGATGTGTGATGTGCAGTTTTGAAAACAAAACCACATGAAAGGATGATTTGAGAGAAATCTGAATACTACTTTTAAATCCTAAACATTTCTTTTTTATTGGTATTTCATATGACCAGACTTCTTACTCAGCACGCTGTCTTTCTTCTGTGCAGCTCCTGGAATTGGAGAAGGGAGCAGTAGCAGTGAGACTCCTCAGCCTCCTAGGAAGAAGAGGGCACGAGTAGATCCAACAGTTGAAAGTGTATGTGTTTATGATTCTCCTGCAGGATTCTTGATGGGGAGCAGAAGAGCTGCTTTGCTCAGAAATGCAGACAGCAGCACTTGGTCCTGCAGTGTGAATTGTTACGACTTTGTGAAATGCGAGGCCTGCTGGGTGGCCTGAAAACCTGAGCTATTTCCCTGTTCCCCCTAAAGCCAACTCAGCAATTCCTTACTCCTGTAGTGTATTTGCTTTGTGGAAAGGATGGGATGAGTGGCTTATCTTGGTTGATTATCTGAAAGTAAGTAGCGTGAATCCACTTCTTTGTTCTAGGAAGAAACATTTATGAACAGAGTTGAAGTAAAGGTGAAAATCCCGGAAGAGTTGAAACCGTGGTTGGTAGATGACTGGGACTTGATCACCAGGCAAAAACAGGTGACTTTGGACAGAGCAGCCTATCAATGTGTGGGCAGGGGCAGTAATCAGGAATTTTGTATCTCGCTTGAGTGCAGAGCAGCAAAGTCCTCAGAGTTCAACAGAAGCCTTTCTGGACAGTTCTGATTGCAGTTGGATTTTACCTGTGCAGCAGAGCTGCGTGTGAATTTGTAGAGTGTAATCAGTCTAATTGGACATAAGCTAAAAGTCAACTAATTTTAAGTTCTGTGGTGTTCCTCTAATCATGTTTGGCCTGTTGGAACGCTTTGAGGAGTTTGCTTAGGTGGCAGAATTAGTCTGTATGAGCATTGCAGGTGATGTCTTACCTCAGATCCATCCTGTCTTATTTACACATCATTGTGAAAGCATTTCAGGCATCTACAGCTCTGACAGAAAGCAGTCTTAGAATAGTGATTGTTAACTGTGCTGCCAAGCTGCATCTGCGTAAAGCCTTTTGATACAGTAATTTTACCTAAAATAAACTGTCTTCCCTTGTAAGAAATATTATCTTTTTTCAGGAACTTGTTAGCGAGTGAAACTACTTTGTATTCTTCTTGCCAGTTTTACTAAGTGTTGTTGAAAACTGTTGGCCCCAGCAGGTGCCCAGCAGTCTTGTTTGCTTCCAGTACCAGTATTGGGTGCTGACCTGTGGATGCACTTTACACCTTAACCTGTTAACTTTGTTCTAGAGATTTCCTTATGTCACTGTAAGATAAGCATGCAGATAGAAAAGTCTGCATAAGTTTGACAGTTTGTATTTTCTGTTTTGTTTTTTTTCCACAGCTTTTCTATCTTCCTGCCAAGAAGAACGTTGACTCTATTTTAGAGGATTATGCAAACTACAAGAAATCTAGAGGGAATACTGATAACAAGTAGGTAGCAATCATTTCAGCTCTTGAATATGTCTCCCTGTTGTTGGATTGCAAGTTTCTTCATGAACAAGAGAAGTTGTTTAACAGATCCCAGTGCCAGGGGGGTCCAGGTCTCCAAGGACACGATTCAAGAACACTGTCCTACTTCCTGAACGCTTTCTCTCTCCCTGGCACTCTGCCCTGCCTGATGCTTTCTCCTAAATGAAGTGTAGAAGCCACATCAGGAGTTCTCTGTTCTCTACCTGTTCTCACCCACTCACCAGTGAACAAAGTTCATGTTGCTTTGAATGAGTGCTGAGTCAAGTGAACTTGAGTAGGTGAAAAAAAAGCAAGGTGCTTTTTGGCTTACGTAAATTCTTTCTGTGTTAAAAGCAGTCAGTAAAGGAGGGGCTGAGCTGCACAGCTGCAGGGAGTTCTGCATTTCAAGGTCTGCAGACAGATTTCCTGGAGAAATCTGAAGCTTTGTAAAAGATCTTCAGAATTTTGGCTTGGTAAATCTGGCAAATCTAACTCTGTGTCCAGGCAGGTGTAAGAACAAGGCTGACAGTTTTCTCTGTTTACCAGGGAGTATGCAGTCAATGAAGTTGTTGCTGGAATTAAAGAATACTTCAATGTCATGCTGGGAACACAACTGCTGTACAAGTTTGAGAGGCCCCAGTATGCTGAAATCTTAGCAGATCATCCAGATGCTCCCATGTCTCAAGTCTACGGTGCCCCGCATCTGCTGAGGCTGTTTGGTGAGTATGACATAGAGATTAAGCAGTGGTTAAGAGCATCTGAATGCTTCCTTCTCCTGTCTTGAGTCTCAGCGAGTGGGAACTGCAGAAATTGGAGAGGCAAATTCCAAAACCTGTGACTTCTTTATGTGCCTTATGTTCAGTCATGCAAGGATTTGGAATGCACGTTGTTTCTGGTTAGCTTGTGTGTGGGAATGGATTCCTGGGTTCTTTATATATGCTAGTGTAGGTTTAGACTTGCTGTAATACTTTATAACTGAAGTGCTACTTGTTTTGAAACAGTTCGGATTGGAGCTATGCTTGCTTACACGCCTCTTGATGAGAAGAGTCTGGCTTTGCTGTTAAACTATTTGCATGACTTCTTAAAGTAAGTATTTCTCAAATCTTTCAGCAAGAGAACAAAAAATGGACTACTGTGGTGTGACCTGTTCTCAGTGAGCAGGTGTGTGTGCATGCACACTGTCAGCTCACAGCATCACTGCAGCTTACCACTTCTGCTGCACTTAATTTCTTGATCAGCTTCTAGCAAAGCCTCAAGCTTCCATTTTTGTTTGTTTTGGAGAGAAGAAACGTTCTTTGTTTTCATACAAGGTTTTAATGGTCGGCTGTAGTCTGTGGAAACACTGATTTGTGAATCATTGGGGGTAACAAAGCATTAAGCTGTTTGCCAGTAAATGTTAACTTACCTCTTCCAGTAAGCTATGGAGGTCAAAAGGAAATCCTCAGCACTTCCAAAACACGCCTTGCCCTGCAGGAAGGCTGGACATGAGTTGGCCTGATCTCCAGGGCAAATTGCCTTGGTGTGATCCTGAAGTCTTAAGTTAGCAGTCGTTCTGTGGGTATGGAAGTAAAGACCAGTGCTGAAGTTCTGTCAGCTGCAGAGCTGGGAAGGTGAAGCCAGTGTGTTGACTGAGGCCCCTGAGTGCACACGTGAGCAGTGCAGTGCTGCCTTGCTGTGGCTCCATCCGTGTGTGCTGACAGCTGTCCTGTCCCTGCTTCACAACCACTGGCAGGAGCTGCATTCCTGGTGTAGCAGCTGACTGAACCTCCAGTGCAAAGTGTTTCATCCTGTTAATCTTCACCTCCCTGTGCTTGTTTGGAGCCAAGAGCTCTTGACAACAGCTTGTTTGGAATTGATTTTTGGCATGAGCTGTCGGATCCTTAATTGCTTTGGACAGCTGACTCTTTCTAGCAGTTGTATGCGTCGGTTTGTGCTCCTGGAATCTCACAATGTGATTTCAATGAACATCTCATCGTTTGTGATACTAAATAACTCCTTGGGAAAGGAGCCTTAACCTTTGTGATACCTTTCCTAGGTACTTAGCAAAGAATTCCTCCGCGTTGTTCAGTGCCAGCGACTACGAAGTGGCCCCTCCTGAGTACCATCGGAAAGCAGTATAGTGCTGTGCTGCTCTGCCAGGAAGCCTGGGATCCTCGTCGTGCTTCTCCATCTTGTTCTTCACATCCTTCTATTGCACATGTCCTCTTCTGCACAGACTGTGAACATAAAGTGAATAAAGTTGTGTGTTGAGTGTGGAGCTGCCATTTGTAAGTTCTGAAATCTTTCTTGTACTGAAATGGAAGATTTATTGGAAACTCTTTGGTGTTTCTGGCTTGCTGTTTGCATCACTGGAATGTAAAAAGAGTGCAGGTATGGTATTCATTGTATAAACTCTTCAGTGCTCACAGGTCTGATTTGCCTGACTAACCTTCATGGCACAGTGATGGCAAACCCAGGCTCGGACCCGTGAGGTTTGTGATCACCCAGTGTTGGTGCTATTGATCTGACTCTCAAACCCATTTACTTTCTTGGTGTTGAAAGTAAAATGTTTGGTCTGTAAATGTATGCTTTTGTTAGTTGAATTGTAATTTTTTTATTTTCTAACAGTAGGAAGATGTGTTATCCTATAGTAGTGTCTTGGGAATGTTGGTCTTTCACAGAGCTGTTTTATGAATCTTCAAATAAACTTTTTTAATTTCAAGTGTTTGATTTCTCTTTGGATTAGTCACTCGTAGTGTCCTATCACTGATTTCAGGGTGTTTCCACAAATATAAAGTCTTGCAGTACTAACTGGGAGGTGCTTTGTCCCTAATTTAAGGACTCTTAGTTAAATCTAATGCATCTGATCTCGGGGTGAGCTTTTCCTCTGGGCTCATTCTATGGTTCCTAAGAGCTAAGAATGCAGTTTCACTTTCCTGGCGGAGCTGTGAGCTGCAGCCAGAGGTGCAGCTACGTGGCAGCAGCTGTGCTTTGCAGAGGCACTTGCTGGCTGTGTCTCTTGATTGAAAACACAGGGCTTGCTATGAAGTCAGTAATGAAGTTTGTTTAAATTCACCTTTTCTCCCTTTTCTTGCTTCTCTAACTTTCTTGCAGCCAGTACTTCTGGAATACTCAGGATTGCTTCTTCAGAAGGCTTTCACAAACAGCTCTATGACATCAGTTAGCTGCTGCTCTTTGCTCACTGTGACCATTACCCAAAAGAAGAGCCAAAATGCTGATCTGAGTTTGAACAGTGGCATTATCCTTCGCCAAGCCGCCCCAAGGCTGGAAGCAGCCTTTGCAGAGCAATGTTTGTGCGCAGGAGCTGTGAGCATGGCTCGTGCTGCCGTCGGTGCTGCGGTGCCCCTGGGAGCCCGCTTGAAGATGGGGCACAGCTCCCTTCAGTAGGCTTTGCATGTGGGCTCACGGGGATTTACGCACACTCTGATGACACGCACGGAGATTATTCAAAGCCTTGCCCTAGTAGCTCCCGCTAATTAGCTTGCTAATTGTTACTAATTGTAGAAAAAAAAATGCGGAGAGCATCTGCAGAGCTCCCTGCCCGAGTGCCCATCGCCCCCAAGGGCACCCGCAGGAGCTGTGCGAGCTGCTCCACGCCTCCCTCCTGCAGCCCTGCGGGCAGTCCGGGCTCTGCTGCCTTCCTGGGCATCGCAAAACTCTGCTTCTGGCCGAGTCAATCAGATTTCTGCAGCTGCTGTGTGGCCGGGGGGAGCAGGGGGCTCCTGTTGGTGCTCCTGCAGTGGAGCGGCACCATCAGGGCTGAGCTCATCCATCCAACGTGTGCTTCACACCAGCTTCCCTCCTATGAGTGCATCCTGGCTGTGTTGGCTTTTTTTCTCCTTTGCTCACGTGCAGAAATACCCTGAGCAGAACTCCGCACGTTTTCCAAACGTTTCCACGTCTCCCTTGGCTGGTGCTGGCACCAGCCCTTCCTATGGCTGTCACCCTGGAGCTGCAGAGCATCCAACGACCACAGGGGTGTGAGGGGCGCCCAGCACTGCGAGGCTCACGCATGGCTTAGCTCAGATGCTGCTCGTCACCTTTAATTTGCACTGAAGGGTTGCTAAATCCAGAAATGAAGGCAGCTTGCTAATTAGTTTATTTAAAGCTGTCTTTCAGGAGTGCTGCTCGATCATCCTCCCGGGGTGGTGGAAGGATGTCATTACAGGAGCTGGAAAAGCCAAAGACGCGCTCCTTCCCTCCTGCACATCTCCCAGAGCCCGCAGAGATCAAAGGCTGTGACAGAGCACAGCGTCACCTAATGAAAGCAGGAGGGCGAGAGCAGCCCTGTGTCCCCACGGAGCTTTCATTCCAGGATGAG
This sequence comes from Centrocercus urophasianus, assembly GCF_019232065.1. Classification (NCBI taxonomy): domain Eukaryota; kingdom Metazoa; phylum Chordata; class Aves; order Galliformes; family Phasianidae; genus Centrocercus; species Centrocercus urophasianus. The sequence goes on from NW_024884789.1 coordinate 278,392, forward strand.
CACTAAATGACAGTGTGGGGTTGCTTCCTGCACCTGCCAGCAGCGCAGTGCTGCTTCAGGGAATGAAACTGCATCCTGCTGTACGTGGTTTGAAGGGGAGACTGCTGAGAGATGGTGATGGTTTGCAGGCTGCTCATCGTTGAGAAGGGTGAGAAATTTCATAGAATCATAGAATGGCCTGGGTTGAAAAGGCCCACAGTGCTCACCTGGTTCCAACCCCCTGCTGTGTGCAGCATCGCCAACCAGCAGCCCAGGCTGCCCAGAGCCACATCCAGCCTGGCCCTGAATGCCTGCAGGGATGGGGCATCCACAGCTTCCTCGGGCAACCTGTTCCAGTGTGTCACCTTATTGGGTTTCTCCTGTTTCCATCATCCTGTCCCCCCATCCCGGACAGGATGGCTGTGGGAGCCCACCCAGCAGAGGCAGAATGGGGAGCACCAGTGTTTTTGGGAGCTCTCTACTCAGAGCACTGTACACACACACAAAAAAACATTTTAACCAGAGTTTGTTCCTTTTCAAAATCACAGCATGTGATCTGCATCAGCAGAAGGGGGTTCCAGCTGTGTTTTTGATGTTCCTCCTTATCCCAGGACGGGGCTGCACAGCACCTGTGGGCCGTGGACCTTCTGATGTCCCCAGGAGGTTCTCTCTCATGCTGTAGGACAGCAGCATTGTGGCTGCACAGCGGTGCGGGGCTGGGCTGCCTCTCAGTCCCCCCACAGCTCCGATCAGTCGTGGCTGAGCTGAACCTGCAGTGAAACTAAAATGTTCCCTTAGAAGCGGAAGCTTGTCCTTGCTTTCACTCTGGTGCCCTCCGCTGCCACACAACAGCCTCTTCAAAGGCATTTATCTTCCTCGTCAGGCTGCAAAAGCACCTGGCTGCCCAGACGTGCCCGTGCATACCTTTCTGCTAAGGGCTGTTTGCCTTGTGACAGTGCTAAAAGCATTCATGTGGGCAGGGAGCACTTCATGCCAGGCCTGCTGGAGTCTGGGCCTTGCACCTGCGTCCATCGCTCCGGCTTTTCTCCCCGGTGGTGCTGTGGGGGTTCAGGATGGGGCCGGGCACCTGCTGTCCCATGGGCAGGCAGAGCTGATGGCAGAAATCCAGGCCCGTTTGGGTGCTTGAGGAACCAGAGCTGTGCACGCAGTGGTTTCCTGGTGGGAAGCCAGAGAGCAGGAATAGGGGCTGCCCTCCCTGCGGTCTTACAGCTGTGGTTTGAGAACGCAGACCTGGCTGAGGAAATCCTGTGGTCCTCCTACAGCCGAAGGAATTCATCGGAAGTGGGCAGGGAAAAATACCGAGCTTCTGTTGTGCTCTGAAATGGGGTCTGTTTCTCATTTAGGTCCCTGTGCTGTTCCTGTGCCAGACTTGGTTTGTCAGCCCCGTGGTGGCTCCTGTTTGCCCCAGAGGGCTCCGCTGGGGACAGTAACAGTGATAGGGATGGTGGTGGCTCCTGTGCAGCCTGCAAGGAGAGAGTGATGCTGCTGGTGCCTGGCTGTGGCTGGGGAATGCTTTGGGGTTTGGGGATATGGGCCAGGAATGGGAAATACATTTGTTCAGGTTCTGGGGCAGTGCAGGGCTCTGCTCAGGTGCGGGATCACCACAAGCAGCACCTGAGGCAATCGCTCCTGTTCTGTTCCTGCCTGGAATTGCATTTGGGAGGGTGGGGGGCAGCAGGAGCCCCATGGGTCTCCCCAGGGCTGGCCATGATGGCATGAAAGTGTGGGACCTGTGGCTGCCTGTCGCCTGCAACAGAACTTTCAGTACTTTGGGGACATGTAGGTGAGGCTGGAGAAACCTGGTGTAGAGGCTGCACATGGCTGAAAACATTGCTGCATCCCTGGCAGCTCATCCTGCTGGCTGAGCTGTGCTCGGCAGGGCACAGAGAGGGCTCACATGGGTAAGGGGCTGAGCCTGCTGAGGATGTGGCTGCTGGGGGGCCCTGGGCTGGGAATCACCATGGAGCTGGACAGAGCAGCACAGGGATCTGACTGTGCTGTCTACACACTCTGCAAGCAAAATATCAGCTGGTCTCTAAGTGTGGAAGGTTCCTGGCAAAGCAGTCAGCTGTTGTTTCAAGAACATTTCTCCTATTGCAGCATTCGTTATTGCTGGACGCCACTGTCCCTTGCTGTCAGATCTGTGACCTCTATGCTGCAAAACCACAGCTGGCGTTGGGCCCCTGGCTGCCTCCAGCATCAGCCCCACGTTGGCTTTGCTGAGTCCCTGCTGCGATGGATGTGGCACACCTGAACCACGGCATCTCCTGGCCCCACAGCAGCCCCCAGGTTAAAGCAGAGCAGCCTGGGGGCGATGAGGCCACCCTAGGCTATGTTATCAGCTGCTCTGCTCACAGCTTTTGTTTTTTAATTGGGTGGAGAGTGGAAAACCCTGTGGCTCCTTTCTGTATAAACAAGAGGGATTTATGATCAGCTGCCCAGCTGATGGGACTAATGATGTCCTCTCTCATCTGCCTTATCTTTATTGCTGAGCTCTCCATTGGGCTGAGCTGCAGCATCTGCATCCACCCCAAGCACTGTGCTGTGTGTTGGCCAGCACAGCTCATGGTGGGTGGCACTGTTCTGCTGCCCCACGTGTGCCCCAGGGCTTTGAGCAGCCCAGGCTGTGTTCCCCAGCATGGCAGGGCCAGGCTCCACGTACCAGACTCCAGGCAGACCCTGCTGATGGCACAACTGCTGCCAGTGGAGCTGGTACATAGGATCCCCAAACACAAGTAGGAAGGGAATTTTTCACTGCTAGTGGCAGCAAGAGGATTGCCTTTTGTTCTGATGAAGGCTCTCAGGAGTATGGAGGGAATCCTTGTTTCTTTATCCTTTTGGATTGAGGGCACAAACCTTTCCAGGCTCTCTTTCCCTCCTCTCCCTTTCCTCCCCATGCCTCTCAGTCACGAGGACATGCAGCTGTCCAGGCAACGAGGACCAGGAGCACTGTGGTCTCTCAGCCCTGCCCCAGGTCAGGGCACCTCGGTCCCCTGTTCAGACACACTGGGATGCTCAGGGACAGGGCAGCCCCGTGCTGACACAGGCTGTGGGAGCGCAGAGCAGGTCCTGAAGGCTGCACAGCGTCCTGCTCCAGGCCCTGCTGGGCATCTCGGGGACACAGAGCTGAGAGGACAGACTGTTTCAGGTGGTTGGGTTCTCCCTTCTTCACTCGCTGGCTTTCCTTAAAGGTGTGAGTGACCTTTTGGCACCCTGTTGCCCACGGACACATCGCAGTGCTGTGTGGTTCGAGAACTGCTGCTGCCCTTCTGCAGAGCTGCTCAGGAGCTGCACTCCTCTGTCTTCAGCCTTAGGGGACACCAGGAGCACCGGGGCCATCCTGATGCCACAGCTTGGCAAACTTCAGCCTTGGCTCCACAGCTGGCAGCCCTGGTCTGTCCTGACGTCCTGCATCTGCAGCCAGCCCAGCCCAGGGCAGGCACTGCACCGCACCCAGCTGTGTCGCCAGGCTGCCATACAGCAGCCCCTGCCCCACGGGAAGCCCAGGGCTCCACCTGAACCCAGCTGCAGGGAGGGCACCGGTCCTCCTCCCACCCGAGGCTAATGACTCGTTTGGGCCTTCCCCACGTGTCTCTTAGTTCATTACTCTCAGCAATTAGCCCTTGGGAGCGGCTGGGGAGTTGCTTCTGTTCGTTCTTTCTCATGGGAGTTTCACTGCAGAAGCTCTCTTCCGTAATTTGCTCTGATGTCTCTCCTTGCCCCAGCTGAACCTGTGTGGCAGCCGTGACCTCAGCTGCCCGCCTGTGGAGCTGAATAATGGGTCTGTCCCACTGTAATGCACTCATCTGCAGCTGGCCCTGCACTGCCATGGAGCTCCATCTTCTCCCTGCTGATGCAAGGGACGGTCTGCTCTCAACAGGAGCTGCTCCTCTGCTCTTTATGCAGCTGAGACATCTGGGGCCGGCCCCCAACTTGCACACAGACGTAGCTGCACGTGCTGGAGTTGTTTTCCCCGTGCTGGGAGATTAAATGATATACCAGAATTAATTTTGATGAAGAACTGATGTGTCACAATGAGTACATCAGGAGGTCAGCCTTCAGAGCCCTTCCTCGGCCCGGCCACGCGCTGCCATGGGCTGCACACCCCCACGTGGTGGCAGATCTGTCTCCTTGCTGCCGTGATGGAACAGAACCCCGAGGAAGGGATGGAGCAGCCGCACAGAACAGGAGATGCACAGAGCGGTGCCTGCTGTGATCCTCCCGACCCCAAGTGCAATCGGGCTGGAGACACAGAGCTGAGAACACCGCATCCGTTGACATGCTTCTACTTTTAACATGTTAAAGATCATGTCTGTAACCTGCTCTAATTTTAGGCCGTGGTATATCTGCACTGAATTCCTAGCATTGAAGAATGAGCACAGGTGTAAAATTAGATGCATTATTTATGGGCTGGCGGTTACCAGTTCTCCATCCTTAGCAGTGCAGTGTTCATTGGTGTTGGCACTGCTGCTGCCCGTGCTTTGTACCAATGGCTGACCACAGCTCTCCCGCCCTCGGATCACTCCACATCTTGTTATCCAGGCAGAGGGTCGTACAGAAAGGACACCAGTCTGGTGTTCAGGGATTGGGATCAGTTCAGCACAGCTGTTCTCAGTGGCTTTGGCCAACAAGGGTCCCCCAGGCGTGCTCAGCCAGACACAGAGCAAGTCTGAGGGTGGGCTGCTGCTCTCAGCTGGAGAAAAGCTCACGTGGGCTCACTGCCATGTCAGTGCTATGACATGGCAGTCATAACCCAAATTCCATGATCAGGAATGCTAAATAAGGAACTCAGGTCAGGGTGGCCAGGCAACACGCTCCCTTCCCCAAGGTTTGGGTGCTGTGCTCCAGGGTTTCAGCTTTCATTTACAACACGACAAGTCTTTCCTCACCCAGGCTGGATGACAAGCAGGATGAGCAGCAGCTCGTGGCTGTGAGCAGCACTGTGTGTCCCACCAACGTCAGCACAGTGCAGACCTACGGCTGTCCAGCCGTGCTGGAAGTGCCCGGCCCGAGTTGCTCACACAGCTCAGACAGCACACGAGGTTTTTCTGCAGGTCTGGTCTATGTAAACAGTAATTGAGTGTACAGAACTGGGCACCACTCAGTTTCTCTGTATGCATGTGCACCTTGGGCATTCCTTATACGCCTTCCAACCTCACTGGGGGCACAGCAGCAGCTGGTGCTGACACGCTGTCCTGAAGGAGACACGCCTGGTATCCTTGATTCCTCCCTGCCTCCTGCGGCATGGAAAAAAACATGGAAGGAGGGAGGAAACGCCTCTCAGTGCAGTTCTCAGGCTGCTGGGGTGCTTTGGGTCATGGGTGTTTTTCTCTTGCAATGAAAAGACTTTGAGAAGATCTGTCCTTGAATGGCTCTCAGCTGCGCGGCGCAGGCAGCTCAGGTTTCGCGGCTGCAAACAGGCAGGTATTTCAGGCTGCCCCTCGCTGTTGGCCGGCCTGGGGGGAGCTGTGGCAGTGGGACACGCCGACTTCTGCTGCTGCTCCAAGGGCTGAGGCCTCTAATTGGCTGAATCGGCCCCCGGATTTGTGTGCAGACCCTGAGCGGTGTGAGCCAAAACTCCTCTCCAGAACTGAATCCTATTCACAGGAAATTCAGAAGCCATCTACCTTCGGCCAGCATCCAAGAGGAGCAGTGTGTGTAGGAGGGGATGTGCTTTGCAGAATAACACAGAAGTCCCATGTGCAGGACCTGGGCAGAGCCAGCAGGAGCTGCATCCCCGCCATCCCTGGGTGCTCCTGGTGTGCGTCACCCCAGGGTCCACATATGGCAAAGGCTCCTGCAGCCATCCCTCCCCCCGGCCCTGCTGCAGTTCTGCTCTGCTTTGCTCTGCCTTGCCTCCTCCCCCCAGGCAGCCCCACGTTTTGCTGCTGCAGGTTTAGCTGCTATCTCAGCAGAAGGCAGGACTTCAAACCTGGTTGGTTTCCCGCTGCTCAGAGCAGATGGAGAGCAGGCTGGGAACAGCAGGGATAATGAAGCTGTTCTGTGGGGCTGAGAGGTGTGTGCTGTTTCTCTGACTTCAGGAGACACTAGTGTTTAGGGTTATTGTGGGAAGCTTTGTAGTTGCTATTATTACATTGCAAATGCATGCCTGGCTGGTTGCTAACCTGAGACCTTGCTTGTTTTGCTCCCCATCAATCTAAAAATGAATGAGGGATCTCTCCTGTGCTGCCAGGACTTCCCAGGAGACACAGTGTGAGGGTACTGACAGTCAAGGGTCTCCGGTTTCAGTGTTTATCCATTTGAGCTTAAACAAGGCTCCAAGCCGCCGATGGCCCAACCCAGACATCCTATACACACAGACAAGGCTCTCTTCCCCAGAGATAACTTTCCTTCTGCTACTGAGTCCATCACCAAAGCTTTGGAAACTGCGACCTTTGTCGCCTAGGAGCTCATTTCCAGTATAGCCAGCCAGCAAAGCCAATCCCGGGAGGATGGAGAGAGATGTGCTAATAACAAACAGCTGCTGGAGACAGCTTCCTCTAGAGCAAACCTGTGTCTGTGTGCTGTTATTCCCCATAGACAGAGCTTGGTTTCCCTGAAGACCTGTCAGCAGCTCTGCCAGCATTCAGGTGGATTTGCCTGCTGTATATTCCCACAGAGCTGCATTTCTGTTTGAAGCTTTGGCCCAGGGCTCTGTGACAGCCTGATAAGCTCTGAGTTACAGGTGTTGTGTTATCAGACTGAAGATCCTGCCTCCTATTGCTGATTGCTCCTATAGCATAAAACACCTCTTTTGTTTGCAGTATGAGGAACAGGACTAATTATTGGTCGCAGTTTTGCAAAGCGTGTGTGAAGGTGAGGAGTTTGTGGTGTTCTCTTACAGCCACTTCTGCTTCTACTTCTGGCTGTGCAGCACTCGCATCCTTCAGTCTGAGCACAGTGCGTTACACAGAGATCAGTCACAGCTGGGGTGAACACTGAAATCTGGGTGCGATCTGTTGCCTTTAGTTGGAAATTCAGTTCCCTTCTAGCCCCTGATAGAATGTGCTGCTTAATTAATATAATTGATTCCATGTGCTGTGGATCACAGTGTTAGCAACTTTCCAGCTTTACTGTCTGTGTGTCAGCGTGGTTCTCTCATCTCAACCATTTCACTTACCTGAAGACATGCGTGCATTCTCTGAGCTGTAGAGGTGCTCAGCAAGGCTTGACCAGCCTAGATGCAATGCCTCACATCTTCACCTTTCCTGCCTATGTTTCAAAATCTTCCCCTTGCAGCTGGAGCTACAGTCCCAAAAATGAAGGACATCATCCTCCTGCACATAGCTGTGCGTGAGAAAAAAAAAAGAGGAGATGTTGTGTCCCAGCCTGAACTTCATGCACTTCCACCCCAAAACAGATTCCCTGCCTTTGGGTGTTATCTTCTTTTGGGGTGTGTTTTAAGCAGTAAGGAAGAGTTACAACACCCTGTTTTGTTGGCTGGCTCAGATGGTTGGCAGCACCTCGTTTCTACGCTCGCCTGTGCCCTGATGTGCAGCTCTGCAGCCATATCCTGCCTCTTCCCGTTCCCATTGCTGCCCTTCTGGGCACGCAGCCGGGCTGGTTCGGCTCACACCGTGCCGGGTGCTGTGCTCTGTGGCAGCTCCCTGCTGCACCGATGGCCCGGCGCTGCTCTGACAGAGCTGCTGGGAAGCGCTGAGAGCCGCCAAGCTGGCAGCTGAGCTTTTGTTAAATTCAGCTCCTCAGAGGCTGGCACAAATCGTGTTGTTTCCTTGTCACGGCGTTGTGCCAGGCAGGGTCAGGAGCACAGCGTGTGAGCACTGCCTGCGCGGATTCTTCCCTTCTCCTTGGAGCCCACAAGAAAAGAGTGTGAAAGGAGTGAAACGAAAGATTCAGCGCTGGATCTCTTTGGCTATTTGTTGTAGAAGATTTCCTAGTGTTTGCTGGCATTTATCCGGGGCTGTGTCTCCTTTTCCAGTTGGCTTGGGTGCTCTGGATCTGCATGGCCATGGCTGCAGGCAGCTGTGGGGCTGGCAGGGGCACCGACCCAGCTCGGAGGGCTTGGATGAAGCAGCCTCTATCAGGAATGCTGTGTCCTTGGCTGTGAGCCTGGGCATGAGGCGAGGTGCAAGAAGGGCCAGCAGAACAAAGCTCCTAGCAGAAATGTGGCTCTTCATGGGTTCAAGAGCAAAGGCAGATAAAATGATATCCTCCTCAAGGTGTGTGCCTGGCATGGAGATTAATTTACCCAGATGATTCAGGCAGCAAGTGATGCAGGAAGTGGCGGGGTAATTTAATGACCCAAACAGAAACAGCGAGGAGCGCATTTCCCTCTCGGTCGTGTCGGGATTTGATTTTTGAGTTCCATTAACAAACTGACTGATAAACCATAAGCTTGGAGAAGTGCAATGTATTCCAGTGGATTTCTTTTCCCATCTTATAAAGTAGCTGAGAAGCTAAGCTTGTCGAGACCCCTTTTTGGTGACGTGTTGCCATGCAGTGGTCTGTATAGAGGCTGCGCCCTGGGCAGCTGTCTGTGTGTCGGCATGCAGGCTGGGGACTGCGAGTAACAGCCACGTGGAAATCTGCAGCCCTGTTGTCTCTCCTGCTCATAAATTCAGTGTCGATTTGGTATTACCTACGTTTATGGAGTGTGTGAGCACCAAGCTTGGTGTTGTTTGTGACTCATTCGAATATTTCTCTTTGAACTCTGGCTGAGGGTGGAGAGAATTGTGTCAGTGTTGCTTTTCCAATAGAGCACAAATGCAGACTTTGGCACTGCGAGGCTCAGAAAAGCCCCCACCGTGGTGAAGCTGTTCCTTCCTCCTCTCTCACTGTACAACTTGGCTCCAATTAGTTTGTCTTGACTGCGAGATGCTCAGGCCAACACTGCTTCTATTTCAGAGGAACCAGCCAGAGATTAATTAGATCCCAGGCCTGTTGGAAGACTAGCCAGCAAATTCCGTGTGCCATTAAATCAGCACTTATCAGACCAACACTGTTGGAATAAACATCCCCTTTGTTGTGCTGCAGTAGGCAAAGATTGTCACAGAAATGAAATGTTTGAGCAGAGATGAGCACGATAGCTTCTGAGCTACATCAGCTGCTTGCTTCGATCAGATTTTAGCTGTGGTTACTGAAATGGCACTAAGTGTGCAGCAGTGTGTGCTGCCCTGCCGCGCTCTGCTGCGCTCTGCCAATCCCACCCGTGGCAGCACGGAGTGTGGACAAGGGCTGCAGGGGACACGGCATTGCTGATTGTGAGCATCTCATGGACGTCCACCACGCTGTATGTCAGTGCACGAGGAGGAACACAGTCAGCATCAGTCATCGTTCCGAAGAAACCCGCGGTTTGAAGTCATAAAGAATGAAAGAAGTGAAGTGGAATTGGCAAGACGGCGGAACAAATGCTCAGCAGGAACTGCAAATTTACATTCGGAGTCTGTCAGCAGAGAAGTGACCTTGTCTCAGCACCCTTTGGATGTGCCTCAACAAAGCTAATGCAGGGCATAGCAGATTGGCTTGCACTGGCTCAGCTCACAACAGAGAATGGGGGGAAAGTGTGTCCAGAGCGGTGGGGAGAGAGGTGCCAGAAGCCAAGAACCAGTAACAGTGCTGGTGAGAGTGCATTGCAGGATGAGCAAGGATGTATTGAACCAATGGGCAGAGAGGTGGGCTGTGGAGAGGGGTGATGTACAGGGAACTGCATGCCAATGATGTCAGCAGCAACAGCTTTAATTAATCTGGGGAGCAAGTGAGAAGAAGACTGTAGTAGGTATGTCCAGAACCAAGGACCAGTTCTGGCACTGCGGTCAGGGGAAGGGCTGGAACACGGACAGCTGCAGTGCAGGGGCTGTGCTCAGATCAAGGCAAGCAGAGCTGCACCACGTACAGCTGAGATGGGGAGATGTGCTGGGTGCCCTCCTGAAACGTTACGACTTGGATGCCAGTCAAATGTACAACTCAGTGCCTTGTAATTTAACATGAAACATCTTGTTCTTGTGCTGACACATGCAGCACCAGGGCTTAAGGATGGCGTTTGGATTGGGAACTTCCTGCTTTGATGGGAAGTGGAAAAAAAAAACAACAACCCCAAAATCCAACCAGGTAGGCTGTGCTTCTTCTCTGGCTCATTGCTTTACCCTGCTCAGAACCAGCTGCTGAGAGCCGTGGTGTGACTGCAACAGGCTTCACCCGTGGCTGATTGCAGCAGGGAAAGGCAGCTGACATGGAGGAAGCTGAAGGAGCAGAGAGCCAGCTGTGTGCTGCAAATGCATACATGTGATTATCAGCAGATGGGGAATTGCTTTGGCTGTGGTTAGGCATTTGGAAATGCTGTGTGTGGTGTCTCAGCAGTGAAATGGTATAATGAATTACTTCTAAAATGCTGCTTTCCCTGTACAGAAGGAGCTTCTGTTGAACAACGTAAACACAGCAGAAGGTGGAGAAAGCTGCTGCTGTTAGCTGGGTCCTCACACTCAGACAATTATCCGGAAAGTTGAACTTCTTGGTAATGAAACCTTCTTTCTAATGAAACAACCATTTCTTTTTGCAGTAATACAGCAATGGTTCTGGTCTGAAGAACTCCAACCAGGTCATCTGCCATAGGTTAAACTGATGCTGAGGCTTAGCTTTGCTCTTGGATTTGTCAGTGGACACTGCTTGCTCACGTTTGCTCCAATCCCCATGCAAACGCCCCTGTGTTTGATGCCACAAAGGTTATTTCTTGAGGGAAGAGAACCCTAAAAGTGTTCTGAATGTGAGCTCTTTTCTCCCAAGAGTTTAAACCTGGATCTGATCCCTTTCAGATGAGGTTGGGGTGATTTGCCTGGGGAAGGTTTTCACCCAGCAACCCTTCCAGCACTGCAGATGTGCACGATGTGACTGCGTGGGGCTTTGGGCAGTGGGAATTCAGCCCAACCTCTCTGATCCTCTTCAGCACGCATTTAGGACCCCGGGATCTCTCTGAACAGCCGGCCTAGAAAAGAACCAAAGTGTTTGGACGCATGGCTCACCTGAATTGATTAAAGAGTGCTGACATTCACCTTGCGCTCTGCTTATTTAGAGAGGTGTACATTTGATTGAATACTTCCAACCCTGCTGTCGTAAGCAAGGTTTTAGAGTTTACAGAAGCCAGAAGCTGTAATTAAATGGTCTCAGTGCTGTGTGTGAGCTCAGAGCTCCGCAGAGCTGTGTGATGGGCTGTGAGCACAGGCTCACAGTAAAAGGGCTCAGGGCTGGTGACACAAGTGGCAAACTGCCGCCTCAGACATTCCTTATGCAAAAGGAGGAAACTAATTACATTGTTTTAAGCGCCATCCCGACGCAGCTCGTGCATACACGACTCTGATGAAGGACGCAGGATGTCTGCAAGGACAGCAGCGAGTTTGCACCTTCCTCTTCTGGCAAGTCTGCTCCGTGCCAGCAGCAGCACAGCACCGCGTCCTCCCACCCGCTTTCCCAGGCGGGCGGGCAGGCGGCACGGGGCAGGCAGACCTCGGGGCTGTGTCTGCTTCCCGAGCACAGCCAGGCCCGAACTCGCAGCCTCATGCACCGGCCCGCCCTGTGCCGCCCCTGCGGAGCTCCGCGCTGCTGCAGCGGCCGCCAACGGGCACCGATGGCCGGGCACCGATGGCCGGGCACCGATGGCCGGGCACCGATGGCCGGGCACCGATGGCCGGGCACCGACCCTTATTCATCACAGAGCGCCCCCTACTGGGCGGGCGGTTCTGCAAACTCCCGTCTCTCACCGCGCCACTCCCCTTCAGGAGGACTTTAAAATGAGGAAGTCCCACCCCCTCTCCGCGTGGCGATTGGTCTCGGCGCCCGCGCGGTCGGGCGGCGATTGGCCGGGACGCCTTTCGGGGGGCGGGGCTACGGGCTAAAGGTGCCGCGGCGGGCGGGGGTACGTTTGTCCCGGCCGTGGCGGCGGCGGGTGCGCGTCGCGGGGTTGGTGCCGCGCGCCCGCCCGGGGCCGCGCCATGAAGAGCCTCAAGTCCCGCCTAAGGAAGCACGAAGCCATCATTGCAGGCAGCGCGGTGCGTGCCGAGACGCCCTGTGGGGCGGGGGTGGGGGTCGGAGGGGTCCTGAGGGACCTTGCGGGGCGGCTGGAGCTGGCCATGGGCATCCTCCGTGGGCTGCGGGGCTGGGCAGTGCTGTGCTGTGCGCGTGTTGGGGTGGGTGGGCGGCTGAGGGAGCTGGGCTGGGAGGGCCGTAACATAGGGACGGTCTGGCGGCAGCGGACGTGGGGCGCCTCGGGCTGCGATGCCCTGTGCGGCCGGGGCTGCCCCGGGTGGAGCGGAGCTGGGGAAACGAGGACGCAGCCTCTGCGTTCTACTCCAGTGTCGCTTTCTGCCCCCGGGAGATCCAGCGCTTCCGCGGCTTTCCCTGCCCCCCGGGCCACTGTTAGCGCTGTGGTGAAGCCGGAGCGCGGCGTTCGTTGCGGCGTGCGGCAGCGAGGTTTGCTTAGGAGGCGTCCCGAAAGCTTCGGCGGTGGCTGTGTGCTGCCGGGACTGCTGGTCGCCCCTCGGGGTGCTGGGCTGGGGCAGCTGAGGGCTCTGAGTGCGGGGAGCCCTCGTGGCGGCTGGCTGTCGGTGGTTCCTTACGGCTCGGGTTAATGTTAGCTGGCTTTAAGCAGCTTTATTGGCGTCCTTTTTCGTTCTTCTCTGAAGATGAAGTTTGATGGGAGCGGTACTTGTGAGCGAAGGCAGCTTGATTTGGAGGCAGGACTTGATTGCTCTTTGATTGCGATCGCTCGGTGAATGGTTTCCTAGGAGGCGGCCCGGGTTGCTGCCGTCCCGTGCTGCCTTGCTGAGCGTGCTGCTAGCTGCCTGGGGTAGCGGAAAAGGGCGGCTTAATAGGGACATGCTGACTTCTATCAGCCATCTTTTGAGATATTAGATTCCTTTAAAACGCTATTGCTCATTTGTCTTAGATTTGAAAACATTATTTGAGAATAATAGTTCATTTGAAAGCTATGCAGGCATTCAGGCTTGTGAACTGCTGGCAACTCCCTGGGTGAAATGACAGCTCTGTGCATGAGCACATTGCCGTGCGAAGGAGTGATTCAGATGTCTGTCATGATAATCTGTAACGTGTAGGCTGACGCTGGTTTGTGCTCTTCATTAGTCGTCCTATACTTTAGAACTGTTTGTTATTTCAAAGTAAGCCTATGGTAATTAAATGTCAACAAACAGTTGAAGTGATACAGCATTTGTGTTTGGTTTTGGGTAGGTATGGAGGCTTTTCAGTTCTGTGGGAGCAGGCTCGACAAGCCTTCCTTTCAAAGTAGATTTGATCAGTCTCAATACTTCTAAGAGCTGAAGTCACTCTTGAATACCTGAAGGAAATCTGCTTCAGTGGAAGTCATTTCTAAGCTGAATTTTGTACTCACAGTGTGCTCACCTCATCTGTTCATTCCATCTTTTGGTAACGCGGTCACACCACCAACTTCTCAAACTTATCCCCCTCCATGCAGGGGGGTTCCTCCTATATTCCTTCATACAGCTGGTGTTAATGGTGAGGCTGAAGGGAGGTGCTTGGATAAAGCCCTCTGTTTGTGGCTGCTGGGGCAGGAGGGAAGTGGGTGGGAATCCAGCCAGGCTGAGCTTTGTGGGTCTTGCTTGAAAGCGGTGCAAAAAGAGCTGTCTGTTTCGGAAACTTCATCCCTCTCTCCTGTTCCCACCCAGTGCTATTTCCTGGGGAGTGGAGAGAAACTTAATCCCTTCATCATGCTTCTGGACGTTTTCCTTCAGTTAGGCAGCAATTGTGTGCCTTAATGCTTTTTGACAGTGATCTTTTGGGAATAGCTTGACTACCTGTCCCAAAATGGAGGAATGCCACAAAATGCAGGAAGTAATTACCTGTTCCACCATTATTCAGGGTGCTACGTCTGAAAAACGAATTACCTGGTTTTGCCAGCTCCAGCTGGTGCTCGGGAGATAATCTGAGCAGCCTGCTTGGTAATGTCAGGGCTTTGAATAGTGAGACAAATGCTGCTTGTCCTTTGTGCTATTGTGGGCTCTGTGCTTTGTAGCAGATCCTGTGGCCCATGAAGGCTGCAGTGCACAGACAGTGGCTCACTCCCCAGCTCTAATGAGATAAATTGCAATTAATGGAGTCGATACTGTACTGGGTGACTGCAGCAGTGTGCACTGCTAATAGTTCTGAGATTCCAAAGCTGATGTAGGTGTGCGTTTGTCATCTAGGCTGTACATAGGAAGTGTGTTCTTCCAGTAAGGTTAGGAATTCCTGCTGCAGTGTATGCAGGAGGACCTCATCAGATATACCTGCTAATTGGCTTTTCTCGAGGTTTCCTGGAGAAGATGTATGGGGAAAGGTTTGTTTCTTGTTCTGTTTCAGACCTTCGCTGGTCAGCTTTTGCTGATGAGTTCTACTTGCTGTGCTTCATGTCCCTTACCTGATCAGTGTGGGGCTTACTGCCTTTCTATCCTTTGTGATGAGCTCTGTATAGTGTGGAGGGGGCCAGGGCTCCTTGGTGAGGTTGGATGGCTGCTTATGGTGCATGGTGGGAATCCTGGTGTGTTTGGGCAGGGCTGCAGCTCCTCCAGGCTCCTGGTGTCAGAGGGTGAGGTGTTGGGGCAGCCCATGTGAGGAATGCACTCGCTTCAGTTCTTGGCAGTGCTTCCTGGAGCACCTCAAGTGATGAGAATGAGCAGGTAGGAAGCCATGCAGAAACGTCTGTCAGCTTTTTCTCCTTTGGGAAGAATAATGTTAAGGCTGTTCAAATTATATTAATAAACCCTGAATGTCGTATGTAATTAGTGTGGAAAAAGCAAAGGCAGGTGTTAGAGCTCTCATCCTGGTGTGACAGTCTCTGGTTATTAAATTAGTGCCTGACCAACTTCTGCAGTTAGGGGCAGCTGTCTGAGGCTGATAGTGCTTTCCTGCCTGTGGATGCTGCTGTTCTGCTGGATGGATGGCTTCCTCTGTGTGAGGAGGGGCTTGGGATCAGCCCCCACTTCTGTGTTCAGCTCCCAAATAGGAGAGGACCCCTGCTGCTGGTGGCACACACTGCCCTGAGGACAAACAAGACCTTGATGGCGTTTGGTCACAGCTCTGCGCTGTGCAAAGACAAAGCCTTGCTGGCTGTGCCCGTGGCAATGCCTGCTCAGCAGAACCTTCCCTGTGCTGCTGCTGTTGGCTGGAGCTGAGTTGCTCAGCCCTTCTGAGTGCATCCCAGCTTCATGGTGCTGTCCTCAGGCACCACTACCAGGAATCAGCTCTGTAACATTTGAATGTCAAATCCTAGCCTGAATGTGATTGTTCCTTAGAGGATGTTTGTGTTCCGAGAAGCGTCATTAGGGCTTGTGCTGGTGTGTGCATTCCTTTGGGAAAAAAAAATTGTGCACCATTTGCATCTGTTTAAATGGGATCATGTGCTTGTTTGTGTGATGCTTGTGGTTCCTGTGAAGAAACACGAGGAGAGTCAGGAGCAGCAATTTGTGGTCCGGCAAAGCTCTGTGGTGCAGCCCTGTGCAGGTGCGTTGTAATTTTCACGCAACTTTAGGAAGGAGTATTTATCAAGGCTTTGTTATTTTGGAATGTAGTAATTAGAGAACATCGTAAAAATTGGAAGTCTGGGGGCCTCGTGCACGCTCTAATGGCAGCTGCGTTTTGGTCTCTCCCATTTGAAAGGGAAATGCCTCTTCCTCCCATGGGCAGGGCTGTGTTGCAGGCCCTGAGCTGTGGGCTCCCCAACTCCATCGGTTCTGTGGTGGGAGCTGCGATGCTCTCCTTGCCATAAAGGCTGCAGTGCTGTTTGGGGCAGGCACAAAAGGCAGGCCCCAGCTTTACTGTGGGAGGCACCTAACAGCCTTTGTTGTGAAGAGCTGGGAGAGCTCTGGCTTTTTTCCAGGGTGCACGGGTAGGTCAGGTCACTTCTGTTAGTGCCCGAGCTGGGCTGTACCTCGGGGCTGAGAGGCTAGGGATGGCTCATCAATAATGTGCACTTAGGTTATGCGTCGTGGCAATGAGATGTGAAGGAGATTGTATTTAAAAACAAACCTGAAATCTTATTTATTTTGCTGTTTTTTAGCAGCCTGATCGTCCTTTGGAGTTATGTGCAGCGTTCAGCACTTCCACTGCGGTTTGTGTGCTGCTGCTGGGCTTTTCCTTACCCCAGGAATCTTACGGAGAAGAGAAGCTGGCAGTGCTGTTAGATGCACATCTCTCACTGGCAGTGGTATTCGATGCAGCCTCAGAGCCCTTATTGTGGCTCTGAGAGGACAAGTTGTATATCTAGCTAGAAGGCTCATGTGTTTGTTTGATGCTTAATAATCTGGTATTGATGGGTTATGCCAACTCCAAAAGAGGATTAGAAATGTTAAGTTTTCAGATGGCTACTGTTTGTTTTGCTAGACTTATTTGTGCTAATCCTGGGATGCTGTTACTTAAACAAGTCACGCAAACAGTAAAAATTCTTGACAGGAGCACTTAGAGATCAGTGCATGAATGGAGCAGCTTTAGGTCTGCCCTTGGGTTTGGACACTGTTCAGACTGAGCCTCGCCCACTTAGCAGCATCCAGCAGTTTTTCTGTAGATGGAGACATTGGGGTGAACAAGGTAGCAGTGATGTGCTGTGTGTGGGGACCTGCTGGGCCATCCCTGTGTTCAGGCTGGCTCTGCTTTTCCTTTATGTAGACTAAATGCTACGTCTTGCTCCCTCAGCTCTAGACTCCGAAACACACTTAAGTGAACATACAGACACTGATAGGCAGGGTATGCTTATAAAATACAAAGTGCTGTGGTTTCCTCTTGAGCCCTTTCTCCAGCCCTGCATCTGTGGCCTCTTCTGGGCAGCATGGATCAGGCGAAGCCTGCAGGATGGGGATGGCATTAGGTGGCAGGAATCCATCCTGCAGGGGAGCGGTACCTGGTGAATGCTTCTGACAGAGCTGAGGGCTGGCTTGGACTGCTGAGGCTACAAACAGTCTGCAGCTTTTAAATAAATCGCAGTGCTTCAAAAGCAGCCGCCGTGCAGCGCCCTGTGAAATGGCAGGGTGTGTCTGTTCACGTGTTGGATTTAATCACGGCTGTACTCTGACCCCTGCAATGAGCAGAGTGAAATGCAGGAGCTGTGGGCTGTGCTCTGCGCCACGCACGCTCTCAGGTAGCTCCGCTATCAGCCAATGTCTTCCTTTCCATGCAGGAAGGCCTGTGCTGGGGACATGACTGCCTTGTGACAGACAGCCCTACAGTCAGCGATTCTTTCTCCCTCTTTGACAGGAGTTCTTATTTGTAATGGCCTTTTCAGACATCAAAAACTGTGCTTTTGGTTTTATAACTATTTATATGAAAGTATCACCTTTGTGTCTTCAGAGAGCATCCAAGAGCACCCAGGTGCTGGAGACAGCTTGCAGGAAGAGCTGATGGCGGTGTGCTGCCAGAGCTCTCTGCTCCTGCATGTGTGCTGTGTGCTTAAGTCGAGCCCTAATGGCATTAAGGGAGGATGTGCCTCGTTTATTTTTTTCCACTGATAGGATTATCTGCCTCGCTTGGTGGTGACCAGAAGCTGTGTTCACTTTCATAGGTTTATGGCAGCTTTCAGGCTGGAAGGTTTAAGGACTGCTTTGAACTACAGCTGTCATTCCAGAAGTGAGCTGCAGGGCGGCTGAGGGCTGTGTGTGCTTCGCAGAACGGAGCTGTTTGCTGGCTGTGCTGTGAGCAGACCTGGGAGAGCCCTTCCCGGCCCAGGAGGAGCTGCCTGGGCAGTGCTTCTGTTCCAGCAGCTGGCAACTTGTGCTGTTGGTGCCTTACTGTAAGGCAGCAATATGCTGCTATGCACAAATGGGAGGAAAAGTAGCATTGCATTTGTTGCTAACTTTCCAAGAGTATCCTTTTGGGCTTCAGAGTTGTTTTATTGCACCGGCCTGTAAAAAAATATACCTGTGCTCAAAATGTAAGTAAGGAGTGGCATTTCAGAGTATGTAGGTAGCATATTGAGCAGCTGTTGTATCACATCTGCATTTGATTGACTGAAGTGCTAGGTGACGACACAATGGCAGCTGGTATAGAAAGGGAGGTTCAGTGCCAGAAAGCTGCATCTCTCAAGTGGAGATGTGTGACATCATGCTCATGCTGGTAACCAGAAATCTTCTGTGGGCTTTTTGCTGGCATAGGAGCTCTTGTGAGTTTGCTGCTGGCTGCTGAATTCACTCAGGAGAGTGAAAATAGATTGGTAAAGTAATTAATTGTAATAGAATCTCTTTCAGAATCACAGAATGTCAGGGGTTGGAAGGGACCTGTAAAGATCATCTCTAATCCAATCCTCCTAGATTAGGTCGCTATCAGTCAACAGATTTTTAAATACTAACTTTGCTAATTGCTTTGCTGGTTGTCAGCAGCATACAGATATTTTCTTAGCTGATCACAATTACTACTAGTGACAATACCCCAGAGCTTCCTTTGCCAGCAGCTGTGTGCCCTTCCCTCCCTCTTGTTAAGGGCAGGATATCTGTCTGGGTGCAGAGGAGAGAGCTGCTGCTCTGGGTCCGAGCGCCTGCCTGCAGATCCCTCTGGTGGTGTTGGCTGGGCTCTCACTGCTTTCTCATCTTCAGATACTTACTTGTAATGACGGGGTGATGAACATGCTCGTTTCTGAAGGTCAGAGCCTTACAGAGTCCTTTGAATCTTGCTGCTGAGCTTCTCGGTGTGGAGCAGTGAGGGTCTGGCTGCTGTGCTGAGCACTGCGGCGTGCAGCAGTGCTGGAGAGAGCTGCAGGATGGGCTGTGTCTTCATGAGGGAAAGCAGCTCTGCTTCTCATCTGTGATGTTCTCTCTAGAATAAAGGGCTTCAGGTTCAGGGAGAGCAGTAGGTAATGGTTTGTGCAGTGAAGTTGTACAGTTCCTGGATGGTGCTGAGGATGCTAAAAGCTTATTTGCTTCACCATGAAGAACTAGATAATGGGAAATTTAACTGAAAATTATCCAGTAAATAATTAGAATCTCTCTAGCCTAGGAAGCTTAAATAATTGACTGAAGGCTAGGAGAAGTCATCTGTGCTGGTTCAGTTCTTGTGTGGCATGATGAGTGTCTTGTAGTCTAACATAATCCACACATTGCATACTTGGATCTTTATTTCCCACCCTTTGACTTTCTGAGAGCTTTTCTTTGAGCTGCCTGGGAGAGGAACTCCACCGGTGCAAGTCTGAAGCTGTGCTGTGCTTTCTGGAGCCTTGACAGCCGTGCAGCCCAAAGTTGGGCATGGTTCAGCAATGCTGGGTTCCGTGGGCAAGGCGTGAAGGCTGCAGGATGGCCTCAGCAGTCACAGGGAGCAGCATCAGGCAGACAGGCTGATACAGCAGAGAAACCTTGTGGTTGGTTGCATTTGGGTAGATCTGTACAAGGGAGCTCAGCTGGGGAGCAAGTCCTCTGTGTGGGTTCTCATCAGACTGATTTCAGCTCTGTAGGTATTCTTGCTGTTGCTTGTAAAACGTATTTATTTATTTTTTTCCAGAATGCCCCTTTTAGCTTGAGGAGACAGGCTTGGCTCTGCTCAGAAGATAACTTGTGATGCTGTGGTCATTCCCATAGGCACTGAGTGTTCTTGGAGTGGCTCTGTCACATGAATGCTGATTGCGGAGGTGCCTTGGGATGTCCTCTGGAACATGGCAGTGCTGTGAGGCAAAGTGCTGCTCCCAGCTCGTAGCGTGGAGTGGCTGAAAAATGACTGGGGAAGGGTGAATAGTGCAAATAGCAATAGGTGTGATTAGCCTGTGATGGGTGGCTCTTCTGGGAAAAGCCATTTTAAGCTATTTCCAAGTGCCCTACAGGAGCTGTGTTGTGTTTGTGGTTTTCTTGCTCTGCATCATGTTTGTCTCCCCTGCAGACTAAACACTGCTCCGCCTGTGATGTTGACCCAGCCCTCTAAATACAGCACTCAGAGATCTCTGGGTAAATGCAAAACTTGTGGAAGCAGACTTCCAGCTTCCCCGCTGTTAATCACGGTGCTGTCTATTGAATGTTTTGACAGCCTCCACGACTCCTCTCATTTAATGTGTTGGGAGACAGACTGGCAGCAGCAGTAAGCTGAAACCTGCTTCTATTCAGAATGGCTTCCATCGCTGTAGAAGGAGGGATCTTTTTGAAGCGGAGGCATGTGTGTTTTCTAATTTAAAATGGGTTAAATTTCTGTCAAAATAGGATCACGCATTCCATCTGTGCTGCAGTCAGAGTTGTCTCAAGTCTGACGGCGGGGCTGGTTTTGGCTCTGCGCTGTGGTGGAATGGGGAAAAAATGACTCCTGCTGGTATTTCGGTCCTTCTGTGTTATTAGTGGTGAGAAGCATGACCTTCATTAATGTCAGCCGACAGTTAATTTGACTAATGTGTTTGTTATTTTAAAGCGAGTGCTTGTGTCTGCGGAACAGGACGTGGTGGTGCAGCTCGGTGCGTGCTTGTCTGCTCGGTGAACATTAAACCCCAAAGACATTACTCACGGCACGAGCATGCAGGGAATGTATTAATAGCTATTGCTCTCCATCGCTCCGCTATCAGAAAATAGATCTGGGCTGCTGACTGTCTGCGTGCTGTTGACAAGACGCTGCAGGCTGGGCAGTATTTACACACAGCCACCCCTGGGCAGTCGCTGCGGGCTCTGCAGCACGGCGGCGTTGCGGCACGGAGCTGCGCTCAGCCCGGAGGGATGAAGGCTGAGGAGGATCCTGAAGATGCAGCAAACGTGCCTGGGGATCCCAGCTAAGCGAAGGATGGAGCAAAATGAGCTTGGGCTGGGGGAGAGGATCTGCATGTGAGAGCCCCTTTGAACCCGTTCTGCTTGGTGCTCCGTGAGCCGCAGCTGCTCGTGGCTTGATGCGAGGCAGCAAGAAGCTGTGCCTTCTAGAATGACTTGTTGGTTTTCTTGTGCAACTAAAGACACAGTAGGTATCCTAAATTTCCTATCAATGGCAGCACCTTACAGCTGCAGAAATGTAAAAGCTGTAACGCCTTATTAATTAATGAGTTATGTTCATCTTTAGGAACTCTTCCTGTGGGGCTTTCAGTGAATGTGAAATGCTCAGGTGATAACAGTTGAGTTAGTGCATCATAGGAGACTGATATAACTTAATTATAGATGTGATAACCAAAGAAAAGTTGTACTTCTATTAACACAATAGTAACGAAATAGTATTTTTATCTGAAGACTGAAATGGGAAGGAGTGTATGGTAATGGATTGTCTGTGTACTTGATTGAGTTTGTGCTGGTGGGTATGAGCTCCAGGTCTGAAACTCAGGATCTGAACACGGATGCAAATGTGCACTATGTGATATGACTTGAAGGGTGTGAAACGTGTTGTACTTGAAGGAATTTGGTGGGGGCAGAGCTTGATGTGCAGCTTCTGGGGTATTTACAACTAAAACATCACTTGCACAAAAAGGAGCTCATAGCAGAGAGCCTCTGTCAGGCTGTGGAGGAATGCTGCTCTCCCCAGTGGCTGTCCTGGAGCTCTGACTGTGAGCAGTGCTGTGCCCTCTGGGGGCTTGGTTACGCCAGGCCGGCTTGGCTTGTAAGTAATTAATGTTTTAATTGATTGACAATGGTGCTGGACTTTGTTGAAACACCTGTGGGTGTGACTTTGAGAGCTGTCTGTTTCTGTTACTGTGTGTCACTTTCAGCAACTCACTGCTGAGACTCCCTGATTCCCACAGTCATATTATGGGAATGGGGAATAAAGGTAATTACAGTTGTAACGCCGTCATGTGACTCATTGTCAGTGGTGGCAATAGGTGTTCATTTCTGAACTTCCTTCATTTCTTCCGGCCAGCAAAGCCTGCCTGGCTGTTTGGTGGGCCTGCACTCACTGCCCATGTGGCTGAGCAGTGCCCAGGGCTCTTCCAGCCTCCAGTGGGGACCTGGAGCAGTGCTGGCCTTCACTTTGCAGCAGAACTTTTTGAAGATCACAAACACCTCAGAGGGGCTGTGCTGGCAATGTAGCGCTGTGGGTAGGATGTCGCCTGCAGTGCTAAATGGGAGACAAACAAGGAATAAGTGCGGGGTGCCGACTGTCTGTGTTGGTGCAGTGCTCTATTTATGACCGACCTGTGCTTTCTTTGTACTCTGCGTAGCTTTGGTATTTGCAGGCAATTTGAAGCTGTAAACCTTGAATTTTCTTCTTGCATGTCTCATAGGTGCTCATCTGCTCAGCTAAACTGCAGATCTGTGAACAATCCCGAGCAGCCAGAAAAAGCTCCATCCTTTTGCGTATCATTGGCACATCTGTTTGGTGTTAAAACTGGAGAGCCCCTTGGGACATTTCAGAGCTAGCTGAGGCTTATTTTTAGGAATGACCAAATGCAGTGGGTTGAATCGGTGCATCGCTGTGCCTATATAATGTGCTTGTGTTGGGGGTTCCCTCCCTGGCAAGGCACGTGGAGAGGGGCTGGAATAGTGCTGGAGAGTGAGCTGGTGGGTAACGCCAGGCTCCCTGCCTTCATTTCTGGTGTTCTTTCATCATTCGTTTGGTCATGACAGCATGGCTGTCGGTAAATCTGTGCAGCTCAGCTGGTTTTGATAAATGTGAACTCGGTTTGGAAAGGGCTAAATTTAGTTCATATTTCTCGAGTTGCTGACTGCTGAATTCACAGAAACTCAAGTCTGCTGTTGATTACATGTTTTGTAATTGTTGTGTTCAAATGTCCCACAGAACACATGTCCTTGCATTGCTCTCTGCTTCCCCTTGACTATAAAAGGCCTGATGGAAGGGGGAAGAATTGTAGCACCTGTATTTTATCTTCCTTCTTCCTTATGGAATCATACTTTGTGAATACTGAGAAGCTTATGCTGAAGATGGACACTTAAATTACAAGTGTGTAGCTGCAGTGTCCTGGGCTCTGTTGCTTGCCATTCCTGGCTTATCTGTTTCTGCTGTGTTTTAGCTTGTAAGCTTTGGGGCACAGACAGATATCTAACAGAAATGGGACAGTTGACTGCTTTATTTGGACTATCACAATTGAAATGTTTGACAGTGAAGGTGAACAGGAAACCCCCCCAGGTTTTTCTGTAGCTGGAGGAACTGGCTGCCTTGGGAGAGGAGAACTGATGTCCCTTCTCCAAAGGGTGTAAGGCCAAGAGGCAGCTTTTGAGATGGAAGGGGTCTGGGGAGGGGGGGGAAAGGTTAAAATAGAATAATGGGGAATTAGGAGAGACATTCTTGAGATGTGATCTTTGAGTTCCCTTCCAACCCAGGCCATTCTGTGATACTGTGACTGTGCTGCGAGTCCCATGGCTGACTGGCCTCTGCTCCAGGGGAGATAGAGTTAGATCTGTGAAACTATCTGGAGATCTTGTTTTCCTTAAATTTATAGGGAACTTGTGTGTGCAACTTTATTTTTAGACCTTCTAGGTGGAACTCAGCAGCATGAGTGGTTTTATACCCACAAACTCTGCTTTAGGGATCAGGATGAGTTAACCAAGCTGTCCCTGAGCAGTGTGTTCAATGCTGACAGCCTGGTTGAAATGCTATGGCATTGTACATATATAGCCAAACCATTCAACAGGTATGACTGTCAATTGTAAACAAATGTCTTCCTTTTTTTTTTATCCCTTCCCCCCAATAATGAGCTGCAGTGTTTTGTTGGAGCAGCTTTATGATCAGTTTTGTACCACAAGCTCACTTGCTTTTCTAATGCTCTCTTTTGTACAGCTGAATACAGACTGGAACAAGTATGATGACAGGTTAATGAAAGCAGCTGAAAGGGGCGATGTGGAGAAGGTTTCATCAATCCTTGCCAAAAAAGGGGTCAGTCCCACTAAGCTGGATGTGGAAGGGAGGTCTGCGTAAGTAACTTCCAGTGCTCTGCTGATGGGGAAGCCAGGGGCTTTCGCTCCATTCCCAAGTCTTACTGCTACTCAGTAAATACGTCCTGCTCGTTTGTAAGGGTGTGTATGCAGTGTGCTGTGTTAGCTTCTTGCCTCATCTAAACTGGTCTTACAAAACACGAAATTATCTTAATGAGGAATTGAACAGAGAAGGTTGTGTAGCTTCTGCACTGCAGTGGAAGAAGTGGAGAGTGGAGAAAAGGAGGAAATCACCTTGAACAGAAATCTGAACCAAGGGTTGATCATGGGAATAATAAATTTCTAGCAGCAAGGATGGACTTGCAGCATGCAATTTAGTCTGCGTCAACATGTGGTTATTTGTTTTGACTTTCTTGTTAATACTTCTATTTTGCAAATAAAGCAGTTGCACTTAAGCATGGGTTTTCTGTTTAGATTCCATGTTGTGGCATCAAAGGGAAATCTGGACTGCTTGAACACCATCCTTATCCATGGAGTTGATATCACGGCCACTGATGCTGCAGGTATGCTTCCTCAAATGCTCAAGTGCAACTTGCTGAAGTTCTCAGCTTGGTTTTTGCTTTGGAGTGGGGTTTAACGAAGTTGCAGGGTGGGCCTCCCTCCTTCCTGCAGTGCTGCACGTGGTTGGCAGAACCAAGAGAAGATTGGTC
This sequence comes from Centrocercus urophasianus, assembly GCF_019232065.1. Taxonomy (NCBI): domain Eukaryota; kingdom Metazoa; phylum Chordata; class Aves; order Galliformes; family Phasianidae; genus Centrocercus; species Centrocercus urophasianus. Next base: position 302,819 of record NW_024884789.1, read on the forward strand.
ATGTACTGCCATACAAGTCCATGAGTGCTGCTGGCATGCAGCAGGACTTGACTTTGGCTCACATAACAGTTCTTTAAAAACTCAAACGTGGACTAATTCATCTCAAAATGCTGTGCATTTAATTATGAATTGCTGGTTGCACTTTCTCTAAGATTAAATAAATAAAATAATGTAAAACCCCCACTGTTTAGCAAGTGGCGAAGTGTTTAAAAGAGATGGCTTTGTTTTAGCACTGTCAGAATTGCCAAAAAAGTGCCAAACCATCAAATAAAATGATATGGGAGTTGATCTGAACTGTGGCTTGGCCTGGAACAAGCCCAGCAGTTTAATGGCACGCAAACAACTCTGTATTTCCATATATCTAAGGCATGATGACCAGTAATGGAGCACGTGGAATTATGTGGGTGTAAGACAGAGGTTTTAGTTCAGATGAAGTAAACTGTCCAAACGACTTCAGTGAAAAGCAAGTGAATTTCTTGTGAATGGATGTTATGTGATAAGTCATAAACTTTCTGAGGAACAGCATAAAATGTTGAATTTGTGTGTGGTGCTTCTAACTGCATGTTCATAACAGAGCCTGAACTGAAATTGGTGTTTTCTAGGTAGAAACGCATTGCACCTAGCTGCGAAGTATGGCCATGCCTTATGTCTGCAGAAGCTGCTGCAGGTACTGAGAGGGAGAATTTGTCCTTCGTTATGGCTCTTACCCTTCTGGCAGGGGAAGCTGCCCTTACACATACTGCTCTGAATTTTAAGATATCCTACTTTTTCTGGTGTAAAAAAAACAAACCTGACAGTCATGGAGGAAATATTTTTTTGTATGAAATAACAGAAGTGGCTGGACTTATGGAAGTGAAGATAAACAGCATTCTTTTGCTTCTTCACAAAAGTTCAAAGTTTTTCCCTTCTAAAGAAAGTGAACTTGAGCATCTTCTAAAGATTAGTGCTCCTGTTCTGAATCAGTTTGCTTTTAGGAACAAGGGTGCTGAAAGGTCTGCGCAAGAGAAACATTTGCTTTGAAAGATGGGCAGGTATGTGCAGCAGCCTTTCCTTAATGAAACAGTATTATGTGGGGATTGTTTTGGGGTGTGATGTTTTTCTTCATTTATTTTAATTTGAAATCTTAATGAGCTTTTAATACGTCTTCAGTTTACTTGACACATGTCTGCATGCAGACATAATTGGCACCTTTAGTGTAGAGTGACAGAGCTGCCAGTGATGCTGTTAGCAAAGAAGTAATGATGAATAGCAGGGAGGTTCTTAACTGTAGTGAACAAACATTTGAAAGCTTGTGAACACTGTGGTGGATTGTGTGATTGCTTTGTACAGTCTTAATTTACTTCTAGAACCTTACAGCAGTGTGTGTTCAAGGCACTGCAATGCATGTACCTATAGCTGCTCTTTTTCTGTATGTCAGTGTGCATGGAAACTGCAGAGGTACATCTTATCCTTATTGATTCTCTGCTGCTTTAGTTAAAAGCTGAAAACCTTTCAAGTGTTCTAAATGCAATTTGAATGGAGCTAATAATCAAAGTTATCTATTTTGACAGTACAACTGTCCAACAGAGAATGTGGATCTTCAAGGAAGAACAGCTCTTCATGATGCAGGTAAAAGGTTTTGCTTTTTCTCCTAACAGTAGTGTGAAATCTAGATTTAATGTCATGATTCTCAGATATACCTGATTCTTTTAAACTTACCTGCTTTATGTTGTGATGACCCTTAACCTCAGCAGCAAACCTGTTGAAAGGCTTAGCAGAAATTTTTAGATCTATAGCTAGTGGATCTGTAGAGATCTGCAGTACTATCTAAAGCAAGTACCATTAAGCAGTGTTAGAGCAGTGATGCACCCCAAGAAGTATTTGGGGTTTCATGAATACTTCAGCAGTCTAACCTGCTCTTCGTTCTTCTCTTGCAAGCTATGTCAGACTGTTCCTCTAGCATACAACTCCTGTGTGACCATGGGGCTTCAGTGAATGCAAAGGATGGAGTAAGTTGTTGCTAGTCCCTCTCTTCCATACAAGCCCTGCTGTATTCTTGTGTGCTTTCTCTACATCCTTTCCCTCTTCCTTTTTTCATTCCTCTTTGTCCTCTTCAGGATGGGAGGACACCACTGGTGCTGGCCACTCAGATGTGTCGCCCCACAGTTTGCCAGCTTCTTATAGACAGAGGAGCAGATGTCAATGCCAGGGACAAACAAAACAGGTAATGCATGCAGGGTGTTCTCAGAATGCCTGCTGTGACCATTCAAGGGTAGGACTTTCTCTGTTGGCTTTCAGGCTGCAGAACGAATGTTAAATTGAGCAGGAAAAAAAACCCTACCAAAACAAAAAAACCAACCCTCTGAGCTGGGACTTAGTCCAGAAATTATGTGCCAATTCAATAATGCAAGCAAACTTGACTTTTCTTCCTGCTTATTCTTGCATTTAAAATACATCAAGATAGAGTTAAGTGGGAAGAATTGCATGTGATGCCCAGCAGAGAAATGGCAACTGGTTGCTGTAAGAGTTTGTTTCCACTGCTGCAGCTGATACTCTTTGAGACTAATGCGTAAAGCATATCATGATGAAAGCAGGACTTCTTCAAGAAGTACTTGAGTCCCACTGGGGCTTCTGAGGGGCTGGAAGGCCCTGAAATGTTTCTTTCTGTATCTACGGAGGAGGGGTAGCAGGGAGCTGTAACTAGCTGCTGCTTTTGCTGGCTATTTCTTGGAGGACGCCTTCCTGCTGGTAATGGACTTGGGTCTGGTGGGAAGCAAGGCATGGTGCTTGCATTGCACGTTCTGAAGCTGGCAAATGTTTGTTTGGGAGGCATTGCCAGGATTCTCAAGCACTTGTTGGAACTCTAAACTTCCTCTTGTTTGTTGTGTCTGTTGATGTTTGCATGTAAACAGAAAAAGCCAGAAATGGCAGGAGCTTTCAAAGTACTTGGGTGGTGCTCTCAGAGCAGTTGGTTTGTGCTGGGCTTTATGAAAATACTGCTGTTAGTGTTTTGCTTCTTACAAATATTTGTAATCTGCTCAATGGCTTTTTAATGTTTAGTTTCCTCTCCTGATAACTGAAAGATTCCTTCACTCAACTTTCCACGATTGAACATGAGTGCAAGGTGATTTCTTTGAGCGCTCCTGAAAGCATAAGATCCCAGAGTTTCTGAACGCAATCTTTCTCCCCATCCTCAGGACTGCCCTAATGTTAGGCTGTGAATATGGCTGCAAGGACGCGGTAGAAGTCTTGCTCAGAAATGGCGCGGATGTTAGTTTGGTTGATGGCCTTGGTCATGACTGTGCTTACTATGCCAGAATTGGTGACAATATTGACATTTTGGCTTTAATAAAAGCTGCCGTTGAGGATTCCAGCAAAGGTACGAACGTGGCTGCTGCTGCCTGCTTTACTCTGCCTTTTGGGTTGCGTATCCGCTTTGGAGGACAGCTGCAGTCCTTTAAACACAAAGCTGATAAACAGCCTGTGTGGGAGGGTGCAGAGGAGAGGGGTCTTGGTTTTGGTTTCCTTGACTGTAGTAAAGCCTTTAAAGCTAACGCAGGCTGTGATGTGAGGATGTGCAGGGTGTTGGCATGACTGAACTGCTCCTGCAGTACTGATCATAGCTGTTCTTGAGCATTACTTGTAATTATCTTGTGCTTGTGAAATGCTGTATTTTTTTTTAACTGAATTTGGGGAGAGAGGAACTATTTCCTGAAGTGTCTTAAAGTGAAGTAGATTTGCAAAGTACGCTTTGTGTGAATCTGAATGAAAGGAATTTTTCTTCAAATTCTTATTTTGTGTTGTGTTGTTTTGTGTTTATTTTTGCTTTTCTAGCAAGAGATACCATGAAGAGAGGGCAGCCTGAACAGAAGGTGAGGCTTACTGTGCTATCTCCTAAGGCTGCCTTATGAGGAGGTGTGGGAGAAAACCTTAGTTTTTCTAAGTTTTTTTTACCTGTTAGTGAAGTTTCCCTCTTCTGTAACACATTCTCTTATCTTTCTGCCCTGTGGGGTGAAGCCCAGAATGATTTTTGGGTTTTTAGGCCTGGCTTGCGGTCTGTGTTAATTTTCAGTCAATTTCCTGCTGTCTGGAGCTGGAAGTGAGCTATTGCTGAACAAGGAGCAGGTTTTGGTCTCACTGGGACATCTTCCAAAGCCTGTTGTTCCCTGAAGTAGCTTGGGGACACCCAATATTTTTCAAAAGGGATGCAATCAGAGGAATGAAATCAACTTGTTTTCAACTCTAATTACGTGGTGTGTATTTCTGTTTAAAAACTAGTCCCTGTGCGTAATTTGCTCGGTAGTATTGCTTCCTCCCCACCCTCCCTTGGCTGTTGAAATGGAACCTGGATGAATGTTGTCAGAAGGCACCAGGAATATCAATTAATGCTTTAATGTTGCTGTAACAGATGAACAACATGTCACAAAAGTGGCATCGGCTGCATGCACAGGAAGAGGTGAATGTCAAGCTGTATCAGAAGGACCATAATGCTCAGGTAAATAGGAGGGTTTCTGAGTTATGTATTCCCATACACGTAATGAATCAGGCATTAAAGACAAGGTGGGATTTTAAGTACTAGCATTCCATTTAGGAAGATCATACATGTATTGCTGTTTACTTAAGACTTAATTGCATGAGTATGTGAAGTGACAATTATGCAGATCAGCTGTGAACTTTTTACAAGATTTTTTTATATTAAATACTTTTAAGACATGAGATGAGATTTGCCCTTTCCCATCTCTTAACTTTTGGTGCCTGCTTCTTTCACCTGCAGTAAGATCATAGGGTCACGAAACAGGAAGATGCTTTAGCATTCTCAGGAATGTATGGTTGTCTTTCTAAAACTAAGTTGCATCATAATTGCTCTATAACTGGTATTAATTTTCTCATCTTCCTATTGTGTCATTACAGTTTATGAGAAGGTATGTAACACTTTAAGCTATGGGGAGCAACCCACTGAGATACTGACGCTTTCATTTTGAAATCCTTTTTATTGCAGAGGATAAGAATCTCTAAATGCAGCACTTCTGTTTTGAGCTAGAGTAGTTTCCACTATTAAGAAGGTGATTATCTAGCAGTGGGTTAATCAGGTTTTGTTTATATGTAAGCACTGGGCTGAATGAAGATCTGAAGCCCTATCATTTCCATGCACTGAAATTCTGGGCATTGCAAGGGTGGTTCTTGTGGTTACTGGGGCAGAAGTCCATTCAAGTTGCTATGCTTCATGCCAGTGAGGCTTTTTCAATACATACACTGGGTTTCAGGAACTGTTTTAATACTAATTATTGTTACATGTTAATAGGCAACCACTTGAGAGCTTTCAGCATTGAATGTAATCTTATTCTGCTTGCATTTTCAAAGCCTGTATGTACGTGAGAATTATCCAGAGACATAAAGCTTGGAGACCTTGAAAGTTGTGCTTATGTAAACTTCAGAATGAGGCAGAGCTAAAGTAAGGCAACAAAATCATTGGGGCTTTTTAAGCAAGGCTTGATGTCATTAATGACTGTTGAAATTGTTGGTACAAACTCATTAGTTCTCCCTGTGTGAGTGTGGTGTATTTATTCTTTTTTCTTAGGAATTGGAGTTAGAAAATCAAGACTTGAAGGATCGAATGAGGGAAGTGCAAGAGGAGCAGAGGATGTTGCTGGATAGAATCAGTGGGCTGCAGCTGCAGCTAACTGAGGTAAAACCACTGGTCTTCATGGAGTGACAGCAAATTACTTCTGTAGGTGCTGCTATTACTTTCTTGTGCTGCAAAGACCTTCAGACTGTAGTCATTCAAGGTGTGATGGGATGCTACACCTTCGTCTGCTGCTCCTCATAAAGTTGAGCAATAGCATTTATAGCTGTATTTCATAATGTAACAGGAACCACGAGGCATTCCTGTCTATTGCAATTCAGAAAATAAACTTAACTTGCCATTTAAATGCACCTGTTGGGCATTGGTGCTTATCAGAGCCATTGCTTATTTTCCAGCAGTTACTTAAAGTGGAAACAGGACAGAAACAACTCTTCAGTTAGAAAAAAGTGAAGGGGAAAAAAGATTCTCAGTTTTGGTTCATTATCTGAAATTGAAGTTCTGTTTCTTACAAAAACACCCAAAACAAACCCTAGCCCTGCTCCTCCCCTCCAAAACAAACAACACCCAACTCTCCTCCTCTGCCCCTCCAAAAAATCCCAGAGAAGCCATTCTGCCCCCTCATATTCACGTTCTAAAATCAACTTTTTACTGAGAAGCTGTGTTTTTCTGCTTCAGTGAGTGATGTAAAACAGGTATTGTATTCTCTTAGTGCAAGTATCAAGAGACAGCGTTCTGTCAGCATCCTTATTTGTTGTTCTCTTGCTAGAGGTTAGAAGGCAAATGCGAGGTGGGCAGTGTGTTGGGAGCTTGTAGGATGAGAAGCTGGGTAGACTCATCAATGAATGTAACTCATCAATGAATGTACAGTGCATGAGCCCCTGAAACAGTATTGAAAAATGATTTGTGGGGGGATTTCTTGTTATTTTTGCAGGAACAAATGTTTGCAGATGATCTTGAAAATGAGGTATGATATATTGCTTTGAAGTGTAGTAGAACTATGAAACAGGGAAATGACTACTGAATTTAAGAGATGGTGTTTAAAGCTATGGAGGGAAGGAAAGCTATGCGTAAGGGTTAAATGAAGTATCTACTGATGTGTATTCAGTTCATAGAGCTGTATGGTATTTGTATTGCTACAAATGAATGTTGTAATTGCTAGTTCACCTGAAAAGTGTTGTAAGCATCTGTTGAAGTAGTGACTTTTGTTTGCATTGCATTAATGAAACTATTGCACATGATTTTAGTACCTATTTCCTTGACTACTACGAGACTGTTCTTGTGGAGACCTGGTTTTGTAGAATGAGCTTAAAGAATTTAGGTATTCTCTCAGTGCTGATTTCTAGTTGAAGTTTCCTTTAAACCACTTTTAAAAGCTGCTTATCTTATGACTCTGGCCATCCTCGTGGCTTTGGCTATTTGGCACTTTCTGTTCTCTTTCAGAAAGATGAGTTGAAGAAAATCCTGAGTACGAAGGAAAAACAGCAGGAAGAAAGCTTAAGGACTATTGAAGCTCTGAAAGCTAAACTCAAATATTATGAAGTATGTTAACTGATTTGAAATGCTGTACAACAGTGGATATTTACTATGTCAATGCTTAATCTTTTTGATTATTGAAAGTCTTGAGTTTAAGTGAGAAGTTTTCTGCCTTTCTATCTGTAGCTTAAATGTGGTAATTCAGCTTTTTTTTTTGTATTTTATTTGCTTGCAGGTTGATTTAGTGGGATCTGGAAGCAACTTGAGTAACAGTAAGTGTTATGTTTAACTCCTAAAGCTTGCCAAGCAGTGTTGGAGAGCAGCTTTTTCTTCTCCTCTTTGTCCTTGCTATGGACAAACATCTGCCCACACTTCCTGCCTCACAGTACAGAGTGCTGGGTGCTGGAACACACTGATGAGACTCACGTGTGACTTTGTGAAATCTGGGATGTCTTCTAATGATGTGAAAAACAAACCAAGTGACAAGAGAGTCCTTCTGTTCTTCATATCTTAAACAGCACAAATTCTTGCCTGTCTGTGCATCCTTCTGCTGGACAAGGCAGTCAATCACGAGTGTTTCAGCACAGGGAAACTTGAAGACAGCTTTAAGCACAGGACCTCGACTTATGCTTCTGTTAAAAATTATTCCGTTTCCAGAAGCTGGAGTCTTTGACATCCAACTTGGTTACAGGCCTGTCCTGCGTTTGTTTAGCTTAAAAGATGCCTGAATCTGTTGTGAACCACAACAGGAGCTGTTGGGCTGCCCAGAAGGTTTGTCTGGAATGCAAAGGAATACTCTTCCCTGCTGTATTCTTTTCACAGGTAATTCAAGGCAGCCTTTATGGCTCTCTTGCAGAACAGCACCCAGCCTGGTGTGGCAGGGTTGTCTTTCCCTTTATAGGTGTCTGTCCACGCTTCCTGCCTTACTTAATTTAAGAGGGGGTGTTTTAATACCAGGTGGTTGAACACCAACCTGCAACATGGCACAGTCCCATTAAAGAGAATAAAATTAGGAAGGAGAAACATGGTTGTTGGGATTTGTGTGACTGTTTCTCAACTAACTGCTGTTTGCTTTGAAAATCTAGGGAAAGAAGATTTACTTAAACAAGGTCAAGCGTTTGCTGTGGAATCACAGGTAATAAATATTACTGGAATTCAGAGCTGGTTACTCTTGGGAAAGCAAAAAATTCTTATAAATGTGCAACAGTTTCTATAATACTGGCCTTGCCATGTTTTTAACTGCTGGTGCCCTCTAGGGTTGTGTATGTGACATAGCTGTAAATGCTGTGAAGGCATCAGTGCTGAATGGTCTGCAATGGGCATTCTTGAAAAGGAACCCAACAGAAGCTTGGGGCAGCGGGCATCGTGCACAGTGCAATTGTTTCTCATCTCCTTAACTTTTCTCCTGCTTAAAATTCAGTTAAAATCTAGACCATTCTTCTGCCAGCTAAATAATAATTTCCTGCTGGTTTTGTTTGCTGATAGCTACCTTCACAATTAGACTAAGAAAAAAAACCAACAAAATTCAAACCTTATCCCAAGCCAGAATTAAGTGGCTTTAAGCTGATCAGGTCTGCAAGTGACCTGAAGGCAGTGAGTGCTTGGAACATGACCAAGTCAGTGCTATGGAATTGCTGTAATGGCTGTCAGCAAAGTGAAGGTTGGTACTAAAGAAAATGCAAAACAGAAAAGCTTCTTACTATTCTATAATGCTTTTAAAGTGTTCTTTACTAGACAGTAAGTGAAGTGACTGCTTTCTTCAGGCATTGTTGAGAGAAGGTCCTGTTAATCATGGTGTACTCAGCCTGTTCCAATTCCTTTGACCAGTATTTTCATATGCTGGTTGGCAGGGGCACTTACAGGAAATTTAAGTATTTTTGAGTAGATATGATTAAATGTGAATAATGATGGAAAATAAAACACAGGAACAGTGCATTCATTTTAACATCATTGGATCTGATTTGCAAACAATAACTAGAAGTACAATCAGAGCTGCTATTGCTGACATAATTTGGGCAGTTATGTGGTTATGAGTATGACAATGCGTGTGGATAGAACTTGTAAGCATGCTTACACTTCTGTGCCATTTTGTCTTCAGTCCAGGTCTATGCTGAGGCCCCTGGAGCTGTCCCTGCCTCACCAATCACCCAACTCAGAGAGAGAGACTTTAAAGAAAGAACTTGACAACATGAGGACTTGCTATGGTGCAGCAAAGGAAGAAATAAGCAAATTGCAGAGAGAACTGTCTCACAAGGTGTCTGAATGTAAAGCTTTGGCATCGGAGTGCAAAAGAACCAAGGAAGAATCTGATGGGCAGATAAAACAATTGGAAGATGCTTTAAAAGATGTGCAGAAGAGGATGTTTGACTCGGAAGGCAAAGTTAAGCAAATGCAGACCCACTTTCTTGCTCTGAAGGATCACCTGACTAATGAAGCTGCTTCAGGGAACAGTAAGCTAACAGAGGAGCTGAAGGATCAGTTGAAAGAAATGAAAACAAAGTACGAAGGAGCCTCTGCTGAAGTGGGTAAGCTGAGGAACCAGATTAAGCAGAATGAATTGCTAGTGGCAGAATTTAAGAGAGATGAAGGAAGGCTGGTGGAAGAAAATAAAAGGTTGCAGAAGGAACTTGTTAAGTTGGAGATGGAGCGAGATAAAAGGGAAAGAAGTGTCATGGAGTTAGAAGGGCAGCTCAAAGAAACAGCAGCCAAGTTAGCTCACTCTGTAACTTCAGAGAAATTTGAAAACATGAAGAGTTTGCTGTCAATTGAAGTGAATGAGAAAGCAAAAAAGTTAGCAGAGATTGAGGGAGAGCGTGAAAAACTGCAGGCAGAGATCTGGGCTTTAAAAAGGGAATCTGATAGTCAGAAGGCTAAACTTGCTCAGCACGTAAAGCCAGAAGATCATGAGCAAATGAGGAGTGGCTTTGAGCAAAAAAATGAGGAACTGGAGAAAAGAATTTCTGAATTGTCACAAAAGAATCAGACTCTGCAGAAGGAACTTGAAAGATTTCAGACTGATAACAAGATGCTGAAGCAACAAATCCAAGTATTAAAAACTGAAATTAAAAGCCAGAACGTGCCTTTAAAAATTCACGAAGAACTGAAAAAAACAAATGATGTGACTGTTGGTGACCTGACCAAAAGGCTTTTTGAAATCACAAGGAAATATAATGAAAGCAAAGCAGAAGCTGAGCGTTTGCTGGCAGAGAAGAACAGCTTAAGTGAGACCATGAGCCACTTGCAGGCTGTGTACCTGTCTCCAGAGCAACACAGAGAAGAAATGGAAGCTTTAAAATCGAATGGCATTGAGCTTGAAAAGCAGCTTGTCGAGCTTCAGAAAAAATATGATGATGAACAAGAAAAAATGTGCAAACTCGTCTCTGAAAACACGGCCATAAGAGAGTCTGTGAGGGATCAGTATGTTTTGGCTGCAACGCATGAGGAGATTAGAACTGCTCTGAATAATGCACTGGAAAGGAGTAATAAGGAGTTGTCAGATCTGAAGGAAGAGAACGAAGAGAGAAAGCAAGAGTTTCTGCGAGTAGATAAAGAAAACGGGGCTTTGAAAGATAAGGTGAAGCTCTTGCAGAACCAATTACAAACTGAATGTGTGAGTTTAAAGGAGCATGATGCTAAAGTGAGTGCTTTGAATAACAGCGTGCAGGAGCTTCGGGAAAACAATGCTGCAATTACTGCGGAGTATAAGAGGAGCCAAGAGGAGATTCTGCAGTTGCACGGAGAAATTGAAGCCCAAAAGAAGGAGCTTGACACAATTCAAGAATGCATTAAGTCAAAATACGCCCCAGTTGCCTCCTTTGAAGACAGAGAACAAAGCTTTGAAGCCACGGTGAAAGAATTAAAAGCTCAGTTGCAGGAACAGATGCGGAAGTGTGAAGTAAGTGAGGAGGAAAGTAGGAAGTGCAAGGAGGAGAATGGGAAGCTGAAAAAAGGCATTATGTCCATCCAGAATGACCTGCAGCAGAACTATGTCCTTGCTGAGAGATGCCGCGAAATGGAAAAGACGTTCACAAGCAAAATGGAGGAGCTGAACAAGCAATTGAGAGAGATGCTGCAGAAATATACAGGCAACAGAGATGAAAAGGATGAGCTGAAAGAGAGCGCCAAGCAGGGTGTAGCTGTGCAGGCTCCTGTGGGCAGTCAGCATCTGTCTGTGGAGCAGATTGATGTGTTGAAGAACGCTCTTGGGCACACTATAGAGGATCTGAAGGAAGCTCTCAGGAGTAAGAAGGATCGTTATGATAAAGAGGCACTGAAAGTAGGAGAACTGCAGCAGGAGTTGTTGGATCTGAAGAAGTCTTCAGTACCTTTGGTAGAATATACGAAAATGAAAGAAATGCTGGAACAAGAAATCCTAGCAACTAAAAGCAGTTTAAAAGCGAAGGAAGGAGAAAGCCAAGTTAAAAGTGAGGAAATCTTGAAGTTGCAAGCTGAGATTCAGCGTAATCAACAAGCTCTAACAGACCTGGAGAGCAAGGAGGTGATTGACTTATCAGAATACAACTCCATGAAAAGTGCTCTGGAGGCCCAGATTAAGAGCATAGCTGAAAATTTGTCCAGTGTAAATAAAAAGTATGAGGAAGCATGCGAGGAGGCTTTGCAAGCTAAGAAGAGCGAGCGCTCTTTAAAAGATGAGAAGGAATTGCTCCAGTTACGGAGCTGCAGCATTGAGCAGGAAATTAAGGACCAGAAAGAAAGGTGTGAAAAATCACTGACGACAATTATTGACTTGCAGAAGAGAATACAGGAGTCTGCAAAGCAGGTGGAAGCCAAGGATAACAAGGTAGGCTGTCGGGTACTTAATGGGCCAAGCCTTTTCAGAGCAGTGGCACTGGGCTCCTACAGCTGCTGAGCTGTTCTTGTATGACTTTTGTGTTGGGCGTTAGGTACTGGGGCTGACCCAAACCCATGAGCAGAAGCCCTTTGCTTCTGTGATGGTACACCAAATTTTATTAACTCCTTTGTAGTTTTGGGTACTGTTGAGGTGATAACCTCTATGACTTCCATCCTGCATCCCATGCTCTTAGTGTATGGACTCATTCTTCCATTGGCTATTGGTTGCCTGAGTGTTTATAGCTATCTTTTAAACACAGAAAGTATTCTTGCCTTGCTTTCATGTATTGTGGTTACGAATAAAAATGCTAGAGCACCACTTTTTCAGGAAGTGAGGCCTCCTTAAATGAGTTTGTTCTTTTAAAGATAACAGAGCTGCTTAATGATGTGGAACGATTAAAACAAGCTCTTAATGGCTTGTCTCAGCTTACGTACACCAGTGGGATTCCTGCAAAGAGGCAGAACCAGCAGGTAGAAGTGCTCCAGAACCAAGTAAAAACACTGCAACAACAGCTGGCTGTAAGTAATTATGCAAGGTGTCTGAAAGGCAGTAGCATTGCTTATGGTGATTCTGTGTAGAAGGAAATGTGCGTGTGGTCAGTAGGGCACTGGGGCTGACTGTGAGCTCAGGCTTTGGGAAAAGTGGAAGTGTTCATAAGTGTGCTTTTCTTTCTCTGACTGACTGCTTCTGTCTTGTAAATTTGTCTGCTTCTATGCACTGGAGTTGCAATGTTAGGAACTCTTCCAGATGAAACAGACAGGATCTGTGCTGAAGAAGCATACTGCTGTAGTTCATGCCATGGCCATTTCTGTGTGCAAGTTCCACACTAATATTTTGTGCAAAGAAGACCAACCATGTATTTTTTCTACTCTAAAAGTGAAGTGGTCCTTTGTTAATGAATTTGGTGGACTTCGTATTCCCTTGTCTGCAAACATTGAGAAGTGTGTTGCTTATCATTAAGAACTAACAGTAGATGGGAGCACTTCACAGCAAGTGCTGTGATTTTTTTTGAGTGCACACACGCATGTCAGTGCTTCTGTGGCTTAATATAGCTGATAGCTAAAGCTGTGTAGGTGAGCAAAGTTAGGTGTCAGTGAGTCTGTACAGAACTAGAATGTAACTTGAAAAATTGTCTTTCTTCTTGATTAATGCAGGGAATATAGCTGATCTTAACCTTGAAATCTTGCTTTGACTAGTATTTCTATACTAGCACGCAGAACCAAATCCACAAACTTGGAATTAGGTAAGAATAGATGTTAATTTGACTTCATCTCTTTTTGTCTTCCTTCTCACAGGATGCTAAAAGGCAGCACCAAGAGGTGGTCTCAGTGTATCGGACACATCTTCTCAGTGCTGTGCAGGTATGGTAGCCCCAAGTTCAGATGTTTTGTTGTGTTATCTGAATTTATAGAGATTCCTGAGATATTTTTGGAAGATCTTAAAGAAATGATGCTAGTTTCAAGTTTGTTTTCATGTTCAGAGTTTAATTTATAATTGAACGACCCAGGAAAAGAAAAGCAATACCATGGCAGTCTTATGGTGCTGCCCTCTTAGCTTTTGCCTCCAGTGTGACTGTCTGCAGCTGTAACCTGCTCTGAGGTGATGGTTGGGTGATGTGAATGTGTCAGTGCTGCGTTGTGCCAGGTGATGCTGGAGGGGAGTTAAAGCTGGAAAGTGGAATGCAGGCCTAATGAGTGCTGCCCGCTGAACAAAGAGCTGAGCAACTTATTTCAGAATTGTGGCTTCAGATGCATAAGCACATCAAAGTAGGGCTGCTGCAAGAGCAAACTGGCATCCAGAGAACAAGAACTACTTATTTTTTTTGCCCAAACATTTTCATATGACACTCTGCTAGGTTGGGCAGACTGTTCTTTCTTTCATGAGGAGATTGTAGCAGGATTCCTAAAGAGTTGTCCAGAGTGGTGGAAATACAACAGGGAGTTGTGACTTCTGAGCAGTTCTGAAGGCCCCCCGATGTTGTGTGTGTAGAGTTGATGCTTTATGAGACCTATTTATTTTTCTTTGTGTTTGCTTGCTCTAGGGTCACATGGATGAAGATGTCCAAGCTGCTTTACTGCAGATCATTCAGATGAGACAGGGACTGGTTTGCTGACATGCTTAGTGCCATTGCTCTGGAAGGCTGCTGCAGCTTGTAGGAGTGCTGTGATTACGGTAGTGATAACCTTTGTGAGTTCTATATTGTTTTGATATTATGGCTGCAATTGGAATCCCTGGAAGTTACTCCATATAAGAAACAGCTTACAAAGCCAAAATGTTTTCTTCCAAAACAGTAAAGTAGAGCTACGAAGCCTCAGATCTGGCTCTCCTTTCAGTAGATTCATAAAAGATGTAGAACATGCTTTGAAGTTGGTGTACAAGCTGACTGTCAAAATGATGACATGGTAGCTAAATAATTGTATGTCTGATTGACCACTTCCTGAAACAAGGCCTATTCCCAGAAACTCTAGTTTATCCTATAACTTGAACTCTCATGGTATGGTTGAAAATAAATGGTGTTCAAATGAGCTTGGCAAGTATTGTAGCTGTATGACTCTTAACCAAGAGTGGGGTGTCTTGTTTGTAACTGGAGCTGGTTGTGACTGTTACAACGTGCTGAAGTCAGCTGCACAGCTAGATGGAAGGTGTTTGGTATGTGCTGTAACTTGGCTGGCCAAGTTATAGGTTTTGTTTAAATAAATGTTAAGATGCAGTGTCTTTTGCTTTTTTTTTTTTTAAATCAGACTTAAAAGTTGGGTTTTCCACCAGAACACCAACCTTTGTCCCTTGCCCAAGAGACTTTTAATGAATTCTTTGTAATGCTGATTACTGAAGGCTGAACTACACGACTGCAATGTCATGGTTTGTAGAGCAGCTTTTTTTTTAAATGCAATAGTTCTACTTGGACATAATTTCATTCTTCATTAGGTGTAATGTGGGTGTAGGCCAAGCAGCTCAGCAAGCTGCACATGGGATAACTCAATTACTGGATTTTCAAACACACTTTAAACTTTCATGAAATGATTTTCCTCTTAACTGTAAATTATGTACTATAATCTGATTATTTATGGGGAAAGATGCAAATAGTATGACAAATGAAATGAGAGCTTTTATTTGCTTGGAATTTACCTGTTAAAACAAGGCTTCATTTTTTTTTAACTGAAGGATGATATTTCCGTAAGTTTTGTAACAGAAAATATGAAATTTGGGACTACCTAAAGTAATTAAAAAATGAGCCTAATGATGAATGCTGGTGTTGTAATAGTGCAGGCTGTACTGTGCTCAGTGGCCCCTTAACTTCACTACTGAGCTGAAGGCACTTGTTTATACCTAGCAGATAAGAACCTGACAGCCTGAAGCAAAGAAGACCAAGCTGCCTTCTGTGTGCTCTCTGAAAAACAAAGACTGAAGTTTAGAGTGCTGAATTGTCTGCTTCACATTAACTGGGCTTCCCAGCACGCGTTGGCTTAGGCCTTGGCTTTCAGTGATGTTACCTTTATTTCCTTCTGTGTCCCTTTTTGGGCAGTCGCATATTGTTGAGAGACAACTGCCAGACAGGGAGGATACCTGAAGTGATGAATGTGCAGGACAGTTATTGACAGAAATACACTTAATATATTTACTGAATACGTCTGTAGTACAACAGATCTACTGCTGCTTTCCTTTAATTTCTTAGAGGACTATTACAGAAAGCATCTCAGTATAAACACACTACTTCATAGCTAAATTCTTTTATGATTGTGTTACTTGAAACTTTTATTAGAGAGAAACTGACTGTTTTGATATACTAACTCTGGCATAATTTGATATTGTATGTTTCGTTATTGAGGGAGTTCTATGTATGTTTTTCTAAATTTCTCCTATATTGCATTAATAAAATGTTTTTTCTTTTTTTGTAGTGATCGATTCTGTAAAAGGTAAAGCAATGTAAAGAATCTGTCAAAGTAGCCTGGGCTGTGGAGGGTATTGGACTTGATTGGGTGCTCTTGAATCCCAAGTAACTCATCTATTTTTCACATGTCTGCTAGCATATTTTTTCTGTGTATTTTCAGAGGTCTTGAGTCCTCGGTGTTGATAATTGCCTCTGCATTCCTTCAGCTGCTCTTTTGCTTGGTGTGCATTTCTGGTAGCTTCTTGTCACGGTTTTATCCAGGACAGGTCACCACCTGAACACAGATCTAAGAAACCTGAGTGCCTGTGAGGCATTGCTCCTTTTGCCCCGTCTGGTTGCTGGAGATCAGTGCTTATTTGTTGAACGGTAGTGGTGTTGCTGCTGTTCTTTGCCTTGCTTCCTGCAGCAGCATTTCTGCTATTTCACAACCTGAGGAGTGGTGGGGCTGAGATCAAACACGTATAACAGCTTCTGTATAACAGCTCGGTTGCACATCGAGGGCCTTTCCTCTGGAGGAGTGGCCCCAGATCTTGTGCCAGCTTGGTGGCAGTAGGCTGCAGTGGAGCTGCGCTTGGGTGCACTGGTTACCTGCCTCCTCTGGGCAGGAGGGAATGCAAGGTGATGAAGAATGACCTAGGAATGAGAAACTGACTCAATTTCCTTGAGAGCAGTGTAAGTCAATGCAACTGGTGTCACCAGTACATGCTAGCTCAGACTTCTTTGTTACCTTGATGTTGATGCTATAAAATCATAGCATGTTAGGAACTAAGAAACTAAGTTTTGTCTTTTGGGGTGTCATAGGAGTGGATTACTTAAATACTGTACAACCATGTAGGCTCAAACTGAATGAACACATCTCCTGGCAGTGCTGTGTGTGAGGCTTTTTGGTTCAGTTGTATCAGGAAGGTGAACACAAAATGCAGGCTGTCTGCTCATCAGCACAATTCCCACGGCTGTGCTAATCCATGTGTTTGGTATAATCAAACACCAGGTATCACCTGTGCAGTAAAGGCAGCTTTCCATTTTGCATGTTCATGGGCAAACATTGTTGATAAATGAAAGGGAGAAAATGAGAGGTCACAAAAATGTCAGATGCAAATGAAGTGCATTAAGGAGGTTTGAGGGATACTTGACGAGAGAGATAGCGATCTGTTACATGAAATGGAAGGCAGCATCACAAGCAGCTTATAATTGATTGCTGGCAGAATGTTGCTGTTACGTAGCAGCCCTTTTTAAAGTGGGTAAATGACTTCTGAGTAGCTGACTTGGAAATATGTCTGAGTCCTGGAAAGCTTGTAGAGATTACTGCGTTCTTAATCTAATGTGTGTAGTGCTCTGCCAACTCAGAAAATTAACTTTAAAAAGAAAAACACACACATAATTCAATCACAGCTATTAGATCAGATGGGTTTTACATTAAGTGAAAAAGATGTTGAGCATTTAAAGCATATTAAATTGAAGCTTTACTGTTGGACTTGGCTTTCAAGCCAGTGCTCTGCTGTGAGGAGTATTTACTTCTGTGTTTACAGAGTATCTTGGATGATGGGAAGGGAATACACTGTGAAGGGAAATAGGACTTGAAAATGATTTCTGTCATTTAGCGGGTAGTTTTATTATTAGTTTTGCACTTCATTAAGTGTTGGCTCTTTTTGCTTATGTGCTTTTAGAACGTGGTAGTGATGACTGAAAAAAATTCACTGCAGGGCTTTGAGCTGGAGATCATCATCTAGTGAGCATACGCCAAAGTGCAAAGGGCTCTTAGAGGTTCCTTGTGTTGGGAGTCAGGTGTTGTGTAAGAACGATTTGGGGGTGCAAGGACGCTTCTGTCTGGTGTGAAGTTGCAGTGCATTCTGGCCATGGAAGGCTTGAACAAGCAACTCTTAAGCTTTAGGAAACCTGGGGGCTTGTGGTAGGAACACCTGCACAAATGTCTTCAAAGAGTCTGCAAGAAAATGATGACTGAGAAATGGTGTGCTCCTGTCCATGTAGCTGCGTTCGGTCTGCCTCTGAAAGAAGTGATGAAGCATTGATCTGAGAGAAGTGAAATGAGGATTTTCCTGGTGGAAAAATATCCAGTTGTGAATAGTGATATGAAAACCCTCAGAATATGGAAAAGGCTGGAGCTTCAGGGAGAGAACAAGAGCTGCTCTATGCCTCCCTGGAGGGAGCCAAGGAATTACAAGTAATGTTCTTGCTGCAAGCAAGAACAACAAACAGCATTGCTTGTTCTTTCTTCTACTTTTTTTTTTCTTAAGAAATCCCCATGGCTTGAAATGGTGACACTGCAGAATGCTGATGCAGATGAGGTGTTACAGGAGCGCACAAGAAGTGGTGGGGTGGATGGTGAGGGGTGATACGAAGGAGTCACTTCATGGCCTGGAATAGAGGATGCTCCTCTCCAGGTCTGAGAGCTGCAGCAAGGAGGCAGCTGGCTGGGGGTGGCCTTGTGAGTTTTGTCACATTTGGGGAAGCTCTAATTTTAGCCCAAGAATGAATTAAAAGACACCAGGCGTTCCCTGCTTGGACTGCTTCCTGCAGACAAACGTGTGGAGATGCAGGCTGGTGGTGGTGGTTGGGTTGGAAGGGATAGAGATCTGTCGAGTAGTGCTTAATAAGCTGGAATCCCACATCTCTTGGAGTTGGATGCAGTGTCAGCTTGTCCTGATGGGGAAGATGCAACATGGCTGCTATGTGGTGAAGCTGGAAAACCATGGAAACTCCCAGATTAATCTTACAGCGTAACATGGAAAGAAATGCTGGAGTCTCCTCCCTTCAGAAAAAAAGGGAAGCACATGTACTTGCCTCTTACATTTCAAACATTAAGTGAAAATTACTCTGGGATGTTTGCCTGTGCTGAAATGATGTATGCGTGAGTGCTCTCTAATGCTGGTATCTGACACCCTGAAAACAGCTACAAAACGAGTGGGCCTGACTTGTGCAGCACACTTGGCAAGGCACAGACCTGGCAGGCCGAGGTGCCTGGAGTTGTTCCTGGCTGAGCATGGAGCTGCCCTCTGCCTGCAGCAGTTCTGCAGGGCACGGATCAGCTGCAGCACCTTGCAGCAGTGCCTGCGTTCTGCTGATGGGTGAGGTGAGCAGGTTGCTTTTTCCCTGAGTCCCTCTCAGACTCCATACTGATGGAGAGTTGCCTGCTGGTCCCATGTGCCCCTGTGGGCAGGGGTCTGGAAGAGAACAGGGATTGCTGCTGAATGCAAGGGGAACTTGAAGATTTGGACAAGGAAGTGTTTGGCTGCAGAAATACAGACTTAAAGTACAGAGCATAATGCTGATCTTACAGGAGCCATAGGAGTTCCAGTAGGAACTGCAGCAGGGCCTGGATTTTTCAAATCGTGTGTTTGTTTTCCTCTGCCTAGGAAAAAAAAAGCTGACCTTGTCATTTTTTTAGGCATCTTGGGCTGTTCTTGCTCTGATCTGAAGCTCGCAGTTGTCAGATTCCCATAAATCCTAATAACTGACAAGTATGTGTACATAGCTCTGCAGTCTGACACTCTCAAGCTGTTGGACTCTCTGGAGGTGCTGTGTTATCATCCACACATGCAAGCAGTGGGCGTGATGCACTTAGAAAATATGGGACCTCTGGCACTCGTGCATATTTTTGTACAAGAAATCTGAGGCAGAAATGTGGCAACCCTATCCCAGCAGCTTCATCTAGCCCTGGGTTGTTAAAGAGTCTGTCATGTCCTACTGCTGCTAAAATATAAAGAAAAATCAATGGGGCATTTAACTAATGGCAAGCTGTGATAAAGGGAGTTCTTTGGTAAAAAGCAAGAACCTGCAGGAGGTTGGAGTGGGAGGAGCAGAGTCTGATTAAAGGGTAATGGGGTTCCTATCATTTCAAGCTTACTTGGGGAGAAGTACAGAAATGCACGGCTCTGGGCAGCTTGAAGAATCCTGGCAGGAGATCTGTGTTCTGAATGAGGGTAAAAAATGAGCTGAAGGAGGGGGTGATGTGCTGTGGGCCAAAGAGGGGTCTTGAAATCCCTGCTCATCTCTGTGGATCTCTGTGGTCTCCTGGAGAGATGAGCAATGCTTTGCCACACTCAGAGCACGCCATCCCAAGGCTGTGTTGGGGGCACTGGTGACAGGTGTCACCCTGTGCCATAGCTTGGTGCTGATGGAGGAGTGCTGCAGGATGTCACTGCACATCAGCCTGGGACTGAGGGAGAGGACAAGGATGTGACATTGCGTGGGAGCGCTTAGCTGCATATTAATTTCTGAGTGTTTAATCTGCTTATTCTCTTGAGCTGTTCTTGAGCAACGAACTCTGCTGGGGATAAAGGAGGAGTGATTTATAGCTTTAAAATTATCGGTGCTTCAGCAGATCACCAGCTTCAGCTTGTATGGCTTTCTTGCTTTGCTTTATAGATGCTTCCCTGAAGCTCACACACACACACAAGGCTGTGTGCAGGCATTTGGTGTTGTCCTTGCCAGAAACATGACCTTGGACAGCTGAGATGGGATTATTGAAACAACAGCCCCTTCCACGCCCGCCAGCACAGCCCTTGCGCCCCCATTCTGCTTGGTAAGCTCTGCCTGAAGCCTTGCTTGTGGCTTCCTATCAAGCGTATGATTTAGAAACTTCCCGGGTCACCTTTGCAATATCTCACATGCAATTGATGGGGAATCCGGGGACGCATTTTAAAAGTAAATTACATGGAACAAATAAACCAATCTGCTTCTAAAGCACTTGTGCCTTTGAAAACACTGGCACTGACTAGCTGCTTTTTAAAAGGATATTTGTATTTGTTCTAATTGAGTTGACTTTTGGAGGGGGAAAAAAAACAAACAAACAGAAAACAACCCAGCGATGTGAGGGATGTTTTAGGAGATGTCTGTTCTTAATCCGTGCTAGGCTGCTCACACAGCCACAAGAGCAAGGGTGTTGAGGTTACTTTCCTGCATAGGGCTATTGGTTGTACCTAGGATCTGGGCTTTGGCAGCAGCTCGTGCCCTTACTAGCCTGGAAGAAGCAGCCCATGAGGTGGTTGTTCTTGTCAGGACTCTTTTCTTCTGCTCTTTATCTCCCCACTTTTTGCATCTAACCGTGCTCTTAGCCTGCTGGTCCTCTGGCAGAGAGCTCCTCTCTTCATTGATTGCTGGTGATGTTCTCCTGGGGTTGGCAGGACTCACAGCAATAGCTTTGCACCTTGGGCCTCATTCCAAGCATTTCTGACTGAGTTAGTGATCATTAACAACCTGTGTGTGCTCCATCAGATCACCTGGCAGCGTGAATTTGCCTACCTCAATATGATGCTGTCATCATGTTTGTCAGATGAGCTGGAACTGGCAGTCCTGAGCTCAGGCTGGTGCTGTGGTTCCTGTGCCAGCTGTGGGTAACAGATGGTGCCTGCTCTGCCATAACCTTTTCTCTGCAATCAGATAAGGCAAGGCTGAGGACAGAGGTTACCTGATTGGGCACAGAGCCTGTCAGGACAAAGTTAATGTGCCAGTGCTTCTGGAATGTGTTTGAACTGGGAGTTTATAGTGGATCAGCATATCTGGGCTGCATGCTTACAGTGCAGCCTGGTCTGGAGAAGGGGGGGCTGAGAGGTGCCCTCACTGCTGTCTGCAGCATCCGAGGAAGGAGAGCTCAGGGAGATGCTGGGCTCTGCTCCCTGGTGCGTACAGCAGTGGCTCAGCTGTACTGAGGAAGGTCAGGCTGGGCACTGGGGGAAAATGCTTGTGTGAGGGTTCCAAGCTCTGGGACAGGTTCCTGGTGAGGTGGGTGGTGCTTCGTGCCTGCCAGCGTTTGAGAAGCGTTTGGTCTGTGCTCTCAATAATGTGCCTGAACTTCTGGTTAGCCGTGAAGAGGGCAGGCAGTTGGGCTCAGGTGTTCAGTTGGAAGGGACTCTCGAAAACCTGTTCTGTTCTATTAAAGTGCTGCTGAAAGAAGGCCTCCAGTGACCCTGTCTCTGGCTGTTGTGTTGCCAGCAGGCTTTATTCCTTTTCTTTCAAGAGGAGAATCTCACTTCTCAAGGCCGACTGAGATTCAGAGATGTTTTCTGCTTTGGAGGTCTGGTGCTGTGCTTTTCCACTTTGCTGCTCATGAAAAAAGTGCTGCTGAGTTGAGCAGTTTCTGGAGGATGTGACAAAAGCCCACTTGGGCACATGGTTATTCAGATGGCACTTCCCTGTGGTAATGAAACTAGCTCTTGGCCTCCTTTCTGGGACCAGGAGGAGGCAGGGATGGCTCATGTTTTCTAGGCAAGCTGAAGAATCATGAAGGGCTTGAGATCCTGGCTAGCAAACCTGCTAATTCAGCCAGTTACTGCTGGGCTGCTGGGGAGAAGTAAGGCATCTTGTGTGCCACGTCAAGCTGCTCATCGCATTTGTCTCTATGAGGTGTGTTCTTTCCTGTTAGTTTCGAATACAGCTAATTGGAATGCACTTATAGAGTTTCTGCCTGCAGGCTCTGGCAGAGATGTTCTGCCCTGTGGCTCTGGGTTCATCTGTGCCAGCCGACTTTCTTAATTGATAGCATATACTCTGCACTGACGCAGCAAGCCATAAACTGCAGCAAGTGTCCCAGGGAGGGAAATCTGGCAGGAGGATTCTGGCTCTGCCTCGGTACAAAAACACATTCCTGGATAAGCGTTATCGGGTGCGTTCCCGTCTCTGACTGGGGATGCTCTGGAATTTCTGTTGAAGTAGAGATGCCCGGGAGAGATTAAAAATGCTGCAGATGGGTTTTCCTTGGGCTGCAGAAGGTCTGTGGTCTCTGCCAGCTGGCTTGCCTCATCAGGGCAGAACATGTATGTGACTCATAGATGTAATTCTGGGAACGTGCTCTAGGGGGTAGGTGAGAAGATAGGAGCGCACAAACGGTCTGAAGCTGGGTTGTAGATGCAGGGCTTCAAGCTGTCGGGTGGGCTATTTGGAATTACTGGGCCAAACGTAGAGTCCTCAGGGACTCAACACAGGGGAGCTGGTGAGTGTTGAATTGCACAGCGCCCTGCCCTGTGTCACTCCCCACGCAAGCTGAGATCCAGCCCAGCTACAGCTTGTCTGCAAGATTGACTCCTCCACACTCCTGGAACAGTTTAGTGTCTGAAACAGTGACAGATAACAAGGTGGAAGGTGTCCTGGCTTACAGTGTTCAGGATGAGTGCTATTAGGCATTTAAGTAGGAAGAAAGATGCCTGCTGTATGGCACATTCTGTACAGCTGGCCAAAAGGCGTTGTGAAGTTCTCTGTGCCTTTGTGTGGGCACTTCTCTCCAATGCTCTGATGCTTGCTATGGAAATGTGACATGGCTTGAAGAGGTGGAGGGGATGTGGAAGATGCATTCTTTCAAAAGAAACGCGTAGACATGAAATGAGAGTTTCCATAAACTTCCTGAAGGGAGGTTGTGGTGCAAAAAGGTCTGGCCTCTTCTCCCAGGCAAATAGTAGGACCCGAGGAAATGGCAAGAAGTTATACCAGAGGAGGTTGAGATTGGATATTAGGAGAAACTTTTTCTCTCAAAGGGTGGTCAGGCACTGGAATGGCTGCCCAGGGAGGTGGTGGAGTCGCCATCCATGGTGGTGTTCAAGAGGCGCCTGGATGAGGAGCTACGAGAGATGGTTTAGTGCTTGTGGCACTGATAGGAATGGGAGGGTGGTTGGACTAGATGGTCTTGCAGGTCGTTTCCAACCTTGTGATTCTGTGATAAGTAATTAAGGAAAAGCATGACTTCTGAATATTAGTACCTAGAATTATTTGTAATTTTTTCCCCTAATTCAAAGGTAGTTTGTCTTATCCTTCGATAAGATACGATTGGATTTCATGGAAATAGAGAGGGTAGCCGTGCACTGACGTAGCAGAGGTAGAGCTGCTGAGGCCAGCAAGGAAGCTTTGGGATTGCTGGTGGCTGCGATGTTTGCATGTCCCTGACAGCTGAGCTGTACACGCTCAGATGGGCTCCCCAGCCCGGGCTTTGGGCTCCCACGGCCTCTGCAGAGCACTGGGAGGAGCTGGGGGCCGAAAGCCTGAGCTCTGCTCTGAGCTCTAAGCCCTGGGGAAGCCTCCTGGCCCTGCTCTGTGCGCAGTGTTCTCTTGACTGCTTCATGTGGGAAGTGCCCCGGTGTGGGGCGAGCTCGTGAGGCTGTTTGCAAGCAGTTTGTGGCCTGCTTGCTGTGCCTGTTGCTTTGGCAGGCTCCTGGGGCTGGATGTTGGTGCTCGTTGCTTCTGGCCTGGCTTATGGCTGCTCTGGGACCGCTGTGGTCTCACGCCATTGCTGTCCTTTGACACAGACACGCTGTTCTCACCGCTTGCTGCCTGCGTACCTCTCTGCTCGTGCTGCTGTCTGGGTGGTGAGGCTTTCCCTGGGCTCTGGCAGTGACTCAGCTTCGTCTCCTCGGGGTGTGCTCCTCACTGCCTGCCTTCTTATCTCTTAGCAATCCTGTGCTGATCCATGGAGGATCTGTGTGCTGGAAACAAGTTGGTACGGCGCCTTCAGCGCTCGCTCCCTGCACCTTCCTCTCATACCCTGCCTTCATCACAGCTTGTTCCCAGGGCAAGGCATCAGCTGCCTTCTGCAAGCACAGCTGTCGTCCTTAGAGGAATCAGTGTTCTCATTTCAAAACAGGAATCTAACCACAACCCCCCTCCCCGAAACCAAACCCTGAACCCGCAGCCCTCGTGGGCAGCCTCAGGCAGTCTGATGGTCTCTGTGAGATATTCCTCTGCTTTTCCACTTAGCTTCATCACGTCAACTATTCTTTGAACCTTGCTCTGAAATGTCAGTTGGGGGTTGCCCTCGTTTCAGTGCTCTGTCTCATGCTGTTGCTTGTGGGTTTTGCTGTGGAGACTGGGTAACAGAAATGGGAGGAAAAAACCCACCAAAAACAATGAAAACACACGGATTCTGTAATTGCTTTGGAATCTGACGAGCAGCAGATGGCTCTGTGCTCTTTGCGAGCACCCATCCTCTGCATACCAAGGACTAGCTACGTCACGTTGTTCAACAAGCCACAGAAATTATATTTTAATCCAACCTTGCTTCCCCCTTCTTCCTCCCCCACCCCCCGTGGTTTGTTGTTGCACTCAGTAGCTTGCCATAATGCATTTCGTTCTGCCTGCTTCTGATTGGAAACACAAGACACAACTTCATTACAAGCTCTATGGCTTCCCCCCACACTTAACATACCGTACAAATTGTTTGCTCAACTTTGGCATCTTGCCTCAGAGGAATTTTTGTCATTTGAAGGTTTTAAATCAGCTATTTGAGCCACTCACAATTGTAAATAATAGCCTATTAGTTTATAAGAGACATACTTGCTGGCATTTCAAGCCTCTCAGAGGGATCACACTGTCTTGGAAACCCTGTAACGCCTATGGAACTGAGCACTGTTTAAAGAAACCCCCAAACACTGCCCTGGGAAAATTCATTTATAGAAAATAAGTGAAACGAATAGATGTTTTTAGCCACATGTTACTCATTTTCTTTTTATTGCTTTAACATGTCTTCGCTGGAACATGTTACCATTGGAGGCTGCTGGTGCCAGCTGTACACCTGGCTCAAGTTGGGAAGAAATGGAGTTTGGCCTTTCATCTTCACTGCTTTCTGTTATGATTGGAACCGAGGGTTGGCCCCAGATCAGACAAAGGGTGAGCTGAAAACCATCCTCAGAGCTGGTTTCTAGAGGAAGCCTTATAGGGTTGTGTGTGGGGGGTTTGGCTTTTTTTTTTTTTTTCCTTCTCTCCCTTTTTGGAGCTCTTGTATTGAGTTTATATACTGGCAGAGGCAGGAAACCATTGTGTACAATATGGCAAACAGAGCTAACAGGCAGTCAGGCCAAAGGCTATAAATTATTATTTTAATTTCTTGGTTTATGGTTTCTTGTTGACTCCAGATCAATAGGAGAAAGATGCATTGAGCCACCTCTTTTAATTAAAAAGGCTTCTGTGATTAGGCTCTAGTGAGGGATGAAGAGGCGCGTGAAGAGGATGTGCCTGGAAGCAGATGGTGGTTTCCAGGGGGAGGAATGCTGCTTTCCCCTGTGCTGTATCACTCATTTTCTAGTGGCCAAGTTTCTGGAGGAGCTATGGGAGAAACCCAACTGCACTGCAGCTCACTTCACCCAGCTTTCTTCCAGCCTGGTTTGTGTTTGCGTCCTCACATCCTGAGCCAGCAGACCTTGTTTCCCATTGAATAAAAAAGCACTGTGTTTTAGCAGACTCTTCTGCTTATTTTAAAACAACTCCAGCTTCGTTTCACCCTCAACTTGGGCCACTTGCCCCATAGTGCTGAGAAATCGTTGGCATTTGGTGCCTAACAGGTGCAGCAATATTTTTCTTTCCAAAGGATTTCCAGAGTGAAATGCACATCTGTAACAAAGCCGGTATTTTTCTGCTCATCACCTTCAGACATGGCCATAATTAAATGCAGATATTAATACCGAGGGCTACTTTGTGTTCCATAATCCGTAGGAGAATGACCCGTTGCACAGCGCTTGTTTGAAGTCTTAGTTAACCTTTAATCATTTGATGCTGAATCTGGCTTTGATTTTCACAGCAGAAAAAGTATATTTTGCAAAACCTTCAGGAAGGAAACGTGCCAATCCCACAGTGTTTCTCATCATGCTGTGGATGTTACTTTCAAAACCTCTTGGGTAATGCTGTGAGCAACAAAGGCTTTTTCCATTCCTTGCTTGCACTCCGCCTCTTGTAAGCCAGCATTGGAGTAATGACTTAAATGCTGCTAACGTTTGTTTTGCTGAAGGAGACCTGGGCCAGTAGAGCAGGCCGGCGTGGTGCAGATCTCAGATGTGGAATTTCCTCAGCTCTAAGGTATGCAGAGTCGGTTCTTCAGGGGAACACTTACAGGTGTTCAGAAAAGCAGAAGTAGAAAGGTTAAACCTTCAGTGCATTCCACGATAAAACCGGAGCCAGCAGCTCTTCAGAAGCATGTCAGCTTGTTTGTTTTTGCCTTGTGGGAGGTGCTGTTTAACCGGCACTCAGCTGGCAGATAAGGCAGTGCTGCCATGCTGCAGAGGTGAAGAATTCCCCTCGCCCGCTCCCACCCACTGTGCTGCGGGAGCTGGAGCTGCTGCCTCTTTGAGCCGCTGTAATAAAAATCTGCCCTCCGCAGTGGGTTTGGCCCAGAGCCTGGGAGCTGGGCTTCCCATCAGCTGTGCAAACCTGGGGGCTGTCTCGTTGCCTGTGCAACTCCATACCCTGCGTTTGACCGCTGTGCTGCCCTGATCTCCTCGCTCAAACGGGGCCTTCTAGTGCTCCCCACCTCCTGAATTCTTTGTCTCCATGCCAGCACTTCCTTTTCACCGCAGTTCCTTCCCCATAACTATCACAGCTGCCTCCTTCTCCAAAGAATAGGAAATAAACTCCCTTACCTCCAGCCAAGACCTGATAACTGCTGATAAGTGGCTTGTCAGCAGGGGCTGAGCCAGGCTCTGGTGTGAGCAAGAAGGCAGCTGGTGAAGGGAGGGCTGTGTGCTCCCAGCAGTGCTGCACAGCCCGTCCCTGCTTTGTCTGGGGGGGCTCAGCTTTGGCTGCACTGGGGCAGGAGGGCAGCAGTGGAGCTGGGGCTCGGTGGTGGCGTGCTGGATCTGGGTGCTTCCCAGGGGCTTGGCTGTGAGGTGTGCAGCTGTGGGCAGAGGCTTAGAGAGGGCAGGTAGTCCCCCAGCTGTCATCTTCAGGCCAATTATAAATGTGTGGCCTCTTTACTTGCAGTTTAGAGATGAGGCTAGAGTGATACTGGTCCAGAAGTAATTGTACAGGGCTCGATGTGGGGGCTTTATGCTCTAGGATTTGGTGCGTTCTTGCCTGCTGGGACTGGCTGAACCTCATGGACATCTTTCAGCCCTGCCTTGTCTGTAGTGTGCTGAGCTTGCTTTGCCCTGTGAGCACCTCTGAACCCTACTGTGAGGTGGGCATGAGCCCGGAACCCATGCAGTCAGATGTTTGGGGCTCATGTTTGGTGCTGGAAGAGCTGTATGTTCAGTCCTGGTTCTCCATGGCAGAGGATCTTTCTGTAGGAAGCAGAGATGCTGGGAGAGACGCTCAGCTTTTGGGATGCACTGAGGGCAGGCAGTGATTTGGTCTCCAAATCCCTCTTTGCTTCAGCTTACCATCTGTGTGCTAATGGTAAAAGCTCCACTGTGTCTTACCATGAGCTGGGGGGGTGGACAAGCTAGAGGCTTGTGAAACACTGAATGTAATAGGAATGGGGGTTGGCTAATGCTGAGAGATAGCTCTCTGCTGACATCTCTGAGCACCACGCTGCCCTTTCCATATATATATAAATATGCACATATATATATATATATATACTCTTATTAGTTTTATTTGGCTTCCCGAATGAGCTCAATGGAGTGATTCTCCATTAATAGCAGAGGCAATTACGCTGCACTTTGCAGCATCCTTGGATGCAGGCGCTGAGTTATCGGGCACGTGCTGTTCTGTGCTTACACAAAAAAAGGCTCGGGATCCTTCTGCTCCTCACACAGCGCTGCTCGAACCCCTGGGGAGCAGCTGCCCTGCGCTGCGGGTGGCACCGCTGCCTGCAGATGGTGCCAGAGCAGTGGCCAAATGCACGCTGCAGCCTGGCGCTGATGGAGGGAGTGCTGTGCTCAGCAGCACAGAAGTAACGTGAAGATAATACAGGGAAGTTGGTGAAAATCGAGGGGAAACGTGTGCCAACCGTGCTGGGTTGTTTGGGGAAAATTGCTACAGCAGTCTGTTGCTTCAGATGGTTGAGAATATTACCTTGAGGCAAGAGAGGCATTGAAAAGAAGACCTGGGGGGGAGAAGGCCCCCGCTTTTTGTGCAAGACTTTATGGTCTTCGTGTGTTGTCTGCTGCACTGCTGGAGTTGGGTCCTGAACCTTTCTGAGAGAAACAAACTGATGGAAGCCAAGGAAGCGGAAAGTTGTGCAAAGGAGGACATGGAAATGAGATGTATGTCCACCATCAGTCTTTTGTGCCTTTTTTGTCTCAGAATTGTTTCATTGAGAAAACAAGGGTGTCCAGAACAGCAGTACTTCTGCCTCGGTTCGTGGCTCTGTGATTATATACTCAATCTTTTCCTTATCTCTGCAGTGTCGTGCTCAATGGAGCACCTTCTCATTGGCTGTACAGTCAGGACATGTTTTTCTCTTCCGAAAGAGATGAAGCCTCTTCCAGCATCCCCAGGTCCAGAAGCTCTTCTCAGTGCTGCCTGGGGCTGCTCAAAGGAGGCAAGGACCCAATGGCTGCTGCTCTGGGTGAGCTGGGCACTGGTAGTGCCCAACCAGCCCACGTGGGCTTGGTTCTTATTAATCAAAATGTGCTCGGTGACAGCTGTCCTGCCCTGCGTGCCCACCATGCAAATTCCTCTGCTGACTGCTTGCTGATCAGGCAGCATGTGAAAAGGATAGCGGTTGAAGAGATTGGGGCTGAGTCTGGCTTTGCTTTAGGATGTGGATGTAATTTACGTCCCGTGGGCTCCCCAGCTGGTTGCCGAATGGGGTAGAGGGGATGGCATTTTCCTTTTCAAGTTTGGTTTCTGTGGGGACTCATTTCTTCCTAGGTGATAACTTTACAGAGGAGACTAATGACCACATGTTGATGAAATACTGCTGCGGGCCCATCTGGAACTGACGTGCGTCTTTGAGTAACAGCTGTTGAGCAAAGACAGCAGAGGGAGCTGCCCCAGCAAAAGTGGAAGAGCTTGACCCCTTTTCTCCCTGACAGGGCTGTTAGCTTTTTAGGATCAAAGCTTTTCACATTTGGTCCCTGTTCTTGAAGAAGCACAAGTGTTTCCACTGCAGACATTAGCGATTCTGGCTCTGCTCCCTGCCACCCATCCCCAGATCCACTTCGTGAGCATTCTCCTTGAAACTGTAGTTTACAAAAATAAAACCTAGATTAAAGCCAGTACAGCTGCCCTGGGGTTTGAATCAATGCGGGTATGATGTGTTGCCAAAGAGAGAATTACTCAGGAGTGTGGATTAGAGCTGTGTGTCTCCAGGAAGACCTGGTCTTCAAAGCCAGGGAATTTTCACAGCTCTAGCTGGTGCATCTCCAGCTACGAGGCTCTGCTGCCCTCCTCCATGGGTACAGGACTGTCAGCTCTCTCCTTTTTATCTCATCCTCTTCATCTTTTTTTCCTATCTGGCTCAGTGCTCTCCTGTGCTTTTCCTTTGGCTGGAATCTGCTGACGGGACTGCCCTGCAGCCTTCCCCGTTGCTGTCTCTCACCAGCTGTAAAAACTTCAGTACTTTAAAAAATATTTTTCTTCCTGTTGGGAGATAGGTTAGGCTGTTTTGTTCTGGTTTGTTTTAAACAGCCGTGCACTTCTGCAGCACTGCTGAGAGTCTGAGTGTTCAAGGCAGGTTTAGAAACCCCAGTCTGTAGCAGCTGCCGGAGCTGAGGAGAGGGATGCTGCTGCTGAGCTCTTGCAGGAGTTGTCTGTGCAGGGCTGGTGCCATATGGCAGCATCTCAAAGCAGTGGTGCATAGCTCATGTGCTGGCCTGCATGCAGGGAAAGCTGAGAGGTCGGAAGGGCTCAGGGCCAGGCTGATGTTCAGCAGAGCCCTTAGGGCCGAGCTGCCCTTCCCGCGCGGCGCTGACAGTGCCCAGCAGCGGTGGGTGCCAGGTGGCAGCAGAAAGGCAGCCTGGCTGGGCTGTGAGCTCCAGGGATTGACCCTCTGTGATTGCTGGGGGATGGCCCAGGTTCTGCCCAGATGCCCTGCCGTGGCATTGTGCAAGGAGCTGTCTGGGCACGTGCAGAGAGTGAAGGTGAACGACGTGAGGAAGTGAGCCTGCTCAGTGTCACCTGCCACCTGCCACCGCTGGGCACGGAGAGCAGGGCTCTGTGGCTGATCCCAGCCCTGTCCTTCAGTGTGTGACCCAGGGCCTCAAGCTCTCTCCCTGCAAACCCATGCATCTTCTGGTGCTTGCCCTGCCTGCTCTGCTGCTATGGGGCTGCTGTGTGCTTCCCCACAACCAACCCAAAGTTCATCAGTGCTGGGAATGTGGTGGAGCCTCCCCTCTGTCTGAGGGCAGCCTTTCTTCTCCAGGAAATCTGCATCCTCCATCTCTAGAGCCAAAACACTCCTTTGCTGTGATTGCTGCCTTTGAAGCAAGCTAAGCTTTCCAAGTGAAAGCTCCAGCCAAGCTTGGGCTCTGGCCCAGCAATCTTGACAAAGCCCTGGGATATAATCTGTAGGTACCATCCTGGTTGCATCCTGAAGGCTCTTGGGGCAGGCACTGTTGGCACTGTGCCCCGTGATGCCCATCGCCTGGCATCCATCAGCACCCAGGGTCTGATTTAACTTCTCCCATCCTCTGCGGGCTCCTGT
Source organism: Centrocercus urophasianus (assembly GCF_019232065.1). Taxonomy (NCBI): domain Eukaryota; kingdom Metazoa; phylum Chordata; class Aves; order Galliformes; family Phasianidae; genus Centrocercus; species Centrocercus urophasianus. The sequence goes on from NW_024884789.1 coordinate 333,897, forward strand.
CTTTTTTCCCCTGTGCAGAACTGCTCCTCTTGTAGCAGTGTCATCTGTGTTCCACACCAGGACAGATGATGGCATTGGTCCTCCTTCTTTTGATCTGCCTCCTGTTCTGTCTCACTGTTTGTGCCAGCATCTTCTGGGGCCAGGGGACAGCTGGCACCTTGAGCTCCCTGGTGCTGGATCCCCTTGTGATGTCCATGGGTAGCACTGAGCCAAAGCCACGGGAAATGGACTGGAATGTGCCGAGTGTGTGATGCCCAGGGGGTTCGTGCTTGGGGCAGGGATGGGAGAGAGGTGCTGGGGAGCCCTCAGCTGCTTTGGGAGAAGGAGCGGTTGAGATGCCGGTGGGTGTTTGTGACGGATTCAGGCTCTATTTATTAATGTTCCATTTTTGGCTTCATTTGTCCATCTCCTTAACGAGGTCATGGCTGTAAAACAAAAATAGCATCCACAGTAGAGCTCAATCTTGCCTATTAAATATCTTTTAAGAATGCACTCTGGATCTTTAATAATAAAAATCCCAACTGACGTAGAGGGAGGGTGAGCCACCAGCTCCCCCCAGAGAGGGGATTTCTACCAGCAAACGAGGACCTGCTTCCTTATGTGTCAGGACCCCAGGATGGTTTAATTTCTGTGTCAGTGCTAATTGATTGGAAGCAACAATTTTGCCAGACAAAGCTGTAAATTAGTTTCAAATGGGGGAAACAGGCCACCCACTGCCCAAATATCATATTGCAGTAACAACATTAAACATAGAGCAAACCATAACCCAGGGAAGGAAAACCCAAGTGAAACCAGATTTCCCCTTATTCCCTTTCCCTCGGAAAGTGGAACCAGATGGCTTGTGGCTTTGATAATAAGAGAGACTGATTCCTTCAGATACTGCTTAAACTAAGTATCGCACAAAGGGATGGGCTGAGAAGCAAAACCTCACAGGCATGAATTCTGCCTCTTGAGACTCTCGGCATGTGAAACGCTCCCAACAAAAACACGACAGAAAATGGTCTGTCTAATTGCAGCTGGGCCCTTCTTGCTTGGACGGCCCCTCTCATTGCCCCGTGCAAAATAGCAGCTCTGCTCCCAGCAGCTTCAGCCACATGTGCAAATCCCTCCTTGCATTTCCTGCAGGGCAGCGGGTGCCCGTCCTGGCTGGGAGCATTTGCAAAGTGCTCACAGCAGGGAGGGCATGGGATGCACCCATGGGTGAATTGGTGCTGTCACGTCTCTGCGTCCCAACCTCTGCCCTGAGCTGGGGGCTCTCTGAGGCTGGGCCACACGTTCCTTACGAGGGCACAAAAGCCCCACAGAGGTTTCCTGCATGTTTGTTGGCTCGATGTAAGCAGCCACATCTGTATGCTGAATATCTGGGTTGCAGCTGTGGGCACTGCACTCCTCTGAAAACTCATTTGCTCCTGGTCTGCCTGTGTTAGATGGCTCTTGGTCAGCCTTCTTTGTCTCACCTTGTCCTGTCCAGCCAGGCAGCTCCTCCTGGGGAGCACCAGCACACCAGAACCTTTGTTCTGATCCAGGCTACACACCTCGCCGTGTAGGAGAAAAAGCTGCTTCTGAGTGCACAGCTCTTCTGGCTTGTTTTCCTCCTCCCTTCCCTCGGAGCAGGAGGAAGGAGCCCATCCTGGGGAGGCTTTCTGTTCCCTGCCCATGCCATGCCACCTGCTCTGCCTGCGTGTCCTGCCCCCTTCGTGCCACCCTGGAAGGGAATCGCAGCAGGGGCCCAAAAGCATGAGACCTGGTTCTGAGCTCACCATAGCTGAGCAATCATCCACGTTCCCCAGCACGCAGGGTGCTGCTTCTGGGGCAGCATGGTGGTGTGCTGGGGGCAGAGGAAGGCGATGTATCTGCCCTAGAAAAGCTGGTGGGAATTCCTTGGGGTTTCCTTGGAGTTTGGTTCTGGGCACAGAAATCCCCCCTGCCCAGGCTGCAGCCTTCTGGCTGCCAGTGGCTCTGAGCCGTGGGGGGACCGAGGGAAAAGCTTGCTGCCTTTTTCCCGTTTTTTTCGGCTTGAAGTTTGGTTTGGAAATACGATTTTGTTTCAAGCCAAGTCTTCCCACAGCTCCTGGGCCGTGGCTTGGCAGCAGTGCTTCCCTGTGCTGGGCAGAAGCAGGCAGGTGGTGGGGCGAGTGGTGGAGCGGAGACAACGAGCTCCTGTTGGCAGCTCCTGGGAAGTTTATGGGCTGCGTGGTGATGGTGTCAGGGGAGCTGTGTGCACGCTGTGCTTGGATGAGGGCTTTGAAAAACCATCAACAAATAATTGCAATTTCCCCTTCGCCTTGTGGTAAGGTTAGATCCAAGCCTGAGAAACCACCGTTGCTTGCTGTAATGATACACAAAATAGAAATCTCCACCTAACCCAGTGCAAAATGCTGTGCAATCACTTTTGAATCGCTGTGGGCTGCTTTCGCCGCAGATGCAAAGTCTGACATCCAAATGCACAACAGAAGGTGGGTAGGAAGTGCTACACAGACCCACATATGTGTGTATGCCGGTCTCTCCTGCCTGCAGGGGGTTTCTTTCATTCTTTCACCCAGATAGGAGCAGAGCTGTGTTTGCACAGGGATCTGCTGTGGGATGGATGAGGCTGGAGGACCCAGCCCTCTGAATGGAGCAGTGCTGGTGGCTGCTTCCTGCCCTGTGCTGCTCTGCGGGCTGGTGCCCAAGGCAGGACACAGCTGTGACCTGCAATACACTGCAGCCTTGTGCACGAGGCTCTGTGCCCCTCCAAAGAGGTGCAGGACCGCTCACTGCGGCAGCCTGCAGCAGCGATGCTCTGGGTACAGCATCCCACACCCCCAGAGGAGCCACAGGGATGTGCCTGCATGGCAGGGCTGTGCCTGACAAGCAGCAAAGCTGTTTCTTCAGCACAGTACTCGTGAAATCCAGGATGACACAGCCTTGGAGAGCGATAAGAAGTTCCCATCGCAGCAGAGAACACCCCGTGGTCCTTGAACTTGTGCCGCCCGGCGGCTCTCATTATGTGCGCGGCAGCTTCCCCCTCTGCCTGCAGAATTACAGTCTGGGTTCTCCCGGGCTAATCACTGTTGTGAACAACAAGATTGATTGCTTTCTCCTTTAATTATTTGCAGATCACTGAGACTTTGCAAAACGCTCTAGGTGACATAAACCGCAGTTTAATGTGTTAGCATTTGCCTGTCTGGGGGATTCTTGAGGCTCAGCCAGCCGCGGGGCTGTGGGAAAAGAGGAGCGCAAACACCGCCGTCCTCCGCTGACCCGGCTTGTGCTCCTGCATGGCTGACAGCCCTAATAGGGAGCTCTGCGGAAAGGACTGCGTGTCTCGTCCCTGTCCTCGTCCCCTTTCTCATTACTGTGGATGAATTCAAGCACTTAACAGCCTTTGGCTGCTGACTGCAGTTCAGGATCGTCGGTAACAACCCGCGTTGTGGTGTGCAGCACTGACAGCCCCGAGTGACGCTGCCCGGCCGAGTGCTGCTTCCAGGCTGCAGCCCTGCCGTGCCATCTGCCTGCGGCCGCGGCTCACCCTGCGTCCCCAAGGAGGGTCACTGTCCTTCCTCTGTGTCTGCTGACCTGGAAACTGTTCTGCGAGTGCTCTGTGCACGAGTTGTCTGCCTGGGAGTCTCTGTGGCGTGCTATTTAAACTTCGCAGAGCTGCGCCTTCTTAAAAGGTCACAATATCTGCATAGACTTTTACAGCTAAAGCTGCTGGAGGGCTGGGGAAGATATTGTGCCTGTCGAGTCGCATTCAGTGGAGAGCAGCTCTCCCCATCGCCACGCGGCGATTGCAGCTCTTGCTGTGGGCAGAGTGCTGTGCTCTCAGCCTCCTCCCACAGCCGTGGGGTGCACAGACTCTGGATCACACTCAAAGTCACAGCGCTGCGATGCTGTCGCTGCAGAGCACGGTGCCCAGCCCCACGGCTGCCCCATAGGGGCAAAAGACCCAATGGGACCGGCTGTGCCTGGCAGGAGCAGGAAGGATGTCCCGGGATGCAGCGTGCTGTGCTGTCCTGTCTGCCCGACTGACGTTTTTGATTTTTGATAAAGAAACAAATGAGCTGTAGGGAAATCTGCGTCTGCTCTATATTTCCAATTAAAGCACAGCTTGGCGCTGATTAGATCTAGAAGCTACGCTGAGAAAGGGGAAAAAATGTAAATAAGCAGTATTAATTTTTTCCCCTTGTCCTTTTCGACAGATGGAGCAGCGCTGATTAGATGGTCTGATCTCTTTTGAAAGAACACGCTGCTGATGGGGAGCTCTGCAGCTCAGAGCTGGGGGTGATGCCACGTTTGTTCCCCACGTCGCTTCCGCCGGCCCCGCAGCCCGCACGGCGCTGTCTGCTGCGGGAGCAAGGTTTGTCTTCAATGAAATCACTTCCTCGGAGTAATTACATCAGCTAATTGGGGACCTAATTGGCTAATTAGAGCAAAGTGACAGTTACTTCGCTCCACGGGGAAGGAACACAATGTAATGGCAGGAAATCTGCAGAGCTCCCCATGCCAGCACCCGTGGTGGAGGTGATGCTGGGTGAAGCTGTCAGCCCATGCTGCCCTGCCTTGCTGTGCCCTGTCCCAGGGCTGTGGGAATGTGGCTGCGGCAGTGTCAGCTCAGTGCAGGAGGTCCCAGTGGGGACGCGGGACGTTGGGTGCCATTGCCCTCCAATGGTGCTGTTGTAAGCAGTGTGCTGGGCTCAGCTGTGCTGCAGTGTGCCCTGCTCAGAGAGCTGAGGGTACAACCAAAGGTGAGGATGGGTTTTACCTCCCCCATCTTTTTGTTCTGGGGTGCTGCTTGGAGCTGCGCTTTGGCCTCACTGCCCCGTTGTCCACCTGCTGATGTGGTTCTGTTGTCGAGGCCTGGGCTGGGAGCTGGGGCCAGGATGCTTTCCCTGCCTGGCACCATCTCCCTGTGGCCTCCAGCAAACCTCTCCACAGCTCCCGGCTGCTTTTTCTGCTCTGCTGCCAGCCTTGCCTTATAAGTGATTTCTCTGGAGCGATCCCATGTCTGCGTGTATCCACAGCCGAGCTCTGAGCTTCTGTGGAACCACATTTGCTCAACCTCAAAATGACTTCGGTGTCTAAATACAGCTTTACTATTTCTGTGAGCATGCAGACCTGAAACCGAGGTCTTATTCCATGTGTGATCTAACCCTGCAGGACCACAGAAGCTGTTAGGTGTGTGTGCCTCTGACAGCAGCAATCCCCAGGCACCGCAGTGCCCATTACCTGCCCTTCCCTGAGCCCTGCTGTTGAATAGCAGAGTTGCAGAGGTGTCCCTGAGGCATCATCTCCAGGGACCTCAGATGGTGAGATCAGGAGGGCTGGAGCAGCCTTTCTGGTTCAGCTCCTGGAAGAGGTGGGTTACTCACCGACCGGAGGCCGCAGGGATCACCGGAGCTGCTGCTGCTAAGCTGTGTGCATAGGATAATTATGGGTGAACAGTGCTGGAGGGACAGAAGGTGTCCCAGCCAGGCAGGGCGGTGGCAGCCACAGCCCCAGTGTGCACCCTGGTGCCTTTAGCCAAGCCAAGAGCCCCCATGTTCCTCAGGGTGCACTATCTGCTGTGCCCAGGACTTTCAGCTTGCTTGGTGCGTCCTTGTGTCATCCCACGCGGACGCATTCTTTCATCCCAAAGCTCCACATGCACCAAAATGCAGCTGGTGCTGCTCCCAAAGGCTTTCCCCTTCCCCTCATTTCCTAGCGCCGGTGCCAAACCTCGCTGTGCAGATGGGATGTGGATGCAAGGAGAGGAGCGCAGCTGGGATCGCCAGCTCCTGTGCAGCCCAAGCCCCAGCCAGATGAACTGCAGTGACTGAATTTCATGTGAAAACGCTGCACGGTGAAATTTCTCACAGTCTTGGTTCAGCAGTGGGAGGAGCACGCTGTGCTGCTCGGCAGCTGGCCCTGCACTCCGCATGGTGGATAAAGCCCAGGCCTGGAGTCTGCACTGAGCTCCGAACCCAGGGATTTCTGGATGGTTTCAAGTTCATTGTGAACACTTCCGCAGGTTCCAACGTACGGTTACTTGTTCTGCTAACTGCTTATTCAGTATTTCAATCCCAGCACAGGATACTCCCTCTGACACCATAACTGCCTGCAATCTTCCTCTGGCCCTGTGCGTGCCACGAGGTGCAGCAGTGCCGCAGCCCTCCTGGGGAAAGCTCAACCTGTGCCGAGGTGTTTGTGCAGCTGGAAGAGGGGGGCCGTGTCGTGCTTAGGGATGAAGTGGCTTCGTAGTATTTTTGTAGTGTATAAAACAATATTTTATATATAGAGAACAAAACAGGCGAGGCGAGGATGTTAAATTCCTCCGGTAAATTGCTCAGGGAGTTTTTGTTCAGCTCTGTTTCTGCTGCAGCAGCAGTCTTCTGACCACGATCCCAGTGCAAAGTGCCAAGCAAACACCTCGAGGAGCTGTGCATCTTTTCCCCTGGGTCTCGCTGGCATTGCTCGTCAGGCTCAGCCCCAGCACTGGGGCAGGTGGGGAAGGCAGAGCCTCCAGGAGCCGGCACTGAGCCCTACAAGCCACCCCTGGCAGGTAGCAGCTGCCTGGGTTTGAATGGAGAATCATTCTTGGAACTGCTTGTTTGCACAATTTGGGTTTCCAGAGGAGTTTATTCATCTAATCTGAAGGAAAGCAGCACTCAGAACGAGCCCTGCTCTTCCCTCTCTGACTTGAAATACAATTTTGGTTTCTAAAATAAAACAAAAAAACTCAGTTTTGAATCGACGTTTTGACTTGAAATGTCATTTTGTTTTTAATTGCAGCAGCAGAGTGAAATGACATTTGAAGTCAAAATGTTAATGTTTTGTTTAGACATCTCCCATGGGAAAATTAAAATGTTTCATCGGAGCTGACATTTCCCTGCGAAAGGATCCCAAAGCAGGGCTGTCTCCAAACAGGACGAGGAGGGCTGCTGAGCTGGGCTGGCAGAGGCTGTGCAGTGCTGTGTGCATTGCGGTGGGGCAGGAGGGGATGCCCCCGGTGTGCCATTAATGGAGCACATGGCACTGCTGGAACAGGAGGAGAGCTGCTGTGCTGCTGTGCTGCTGTGCTGGAGGTGAGCGGGTCAGCAGCCTAACGCTGTGCCATTGAGCTGCTGCAGCTCTTCAGCAAAATCCTCTGGCACTTGAAATAATGAGCTGTGCTAATTCAGTGTGTTTTACGTGCCCTCGCTTAGACAACCTTCCTCTGCTCGCTGGGCTGAGAGCTGCATTCCAAAACCTAATTCTGTTCCAGGGAAATGCTCAATTACAGCAAAGTGAAGGTTTGCTTCGCTGGAGTGCCCTGACCTGCAGGAGCACCCACTTGGGTGGAGAAGCCCCTCACAGAGTGGTGCTGCCGGGGAGGGAGCTGGGAGGAGAAACCACACGCACAGCATTGCTCCTGTGTGGGCAGAGAGCCGCTGGGCACCAGCAGAGATGTGCTGTGAGAGCAGGGTCTGCACACCGGAGCGTCCCCCCAGCACCCACTGCAGCTGGCCGCTTCCACATCCGCCTGCGTTCTTTGCCCCCTATCAAATGGAGCCGAACCCACAGCAGAATCTTCCCTGCAGCATTTCTCTGTGGGCAAACCCCAGGAAATGCCACGATGTTCTGTGAGCACCGAGCAGCAGCTCCAGCAGCAGCAGAAGCAGTTGGCCCGGCTCTCCCAGCACCCAGATCCTGGGGTGGGCGCTGCAGGCTCCTCCATGCCCAGGGCCATGCGAGTGGCAGCCGGCAGCTCCTGGAGCCAGGGGTGGTGCTGAGCCCCTCGGAAGAGATTAAAAATACATGGATGCTAATCCTCAGACATCTTGCCCGGGGGGTAGCACTGTGTCTGCTGGTTTTTTTTTTTTTCCCCTCCAGTTTTTTCTTTCCTTAACCAGAAAGAAAACAACTTTCAGAAAGCTTTGGTGTTCGCTTCTGCCTTGTGAGCGTCTCTGGGGGAGGTGATGAAGGGATGGGCTGTGGTCGTTTCAGAGCTGGGAAAGCAGGGGGGGTCTGGCCCTGAGGATGTCCCCAATGGCTGCAGGCAGAGCCCTGACCCCAGTGGGACACAGGGAATGCTGTGGAGTGCTGAAGGATGCAGTGATCTGCTCATGGCCTTTCAATGAGATTCCAGTTTGGAGCTAGCAGACACTGTGCGTGCAGAAAAACAGCTTTTCCCAACTGTGTTTTCCAGCCTTGCCCTGGCTGCATCCATACTGGGCACAGGCACATCCCAGCACACAGGTTTTCCACTTCTACTTTTGCTTTGTGACCACACAACCCCTGCACCAGCGCACTGCTGCACAAGCGGTCCCTGCTGGTAAAGCAGCATCCGTCCGTATCACATCCACCAGATCCAAAGCAATTCTATTGCACTCATCACTGTTTAGTTGGAGGTGTTTGCAAACATCAGAATTACCTTTAATCATCACCTAAACCCAAGCAGACGTCTCGCAGAGCACACAGACCCCAGCGTGCAAAGCAGCGGGATGGGCACTGCCTGCACCCGAACCCTATGGGGCAACCAAAGGGCTCTTGGCTCGTCCCTGTGCTCTGCTGGGCTCCCCGTGTCCCTGGGGGTGAGCAGGGCGGGCGCTGGGTTGGGGCAGGGCGGGCTGAGAGCAGAGCAGAGTGCAGCCCCAGCACACAGACAGCCCGCAGACCGTCTGTGCATCGGGTTAATTGCTGCTTTTCTGCAGCACTTCAAAGAGTGTTTCTAACCGCGGTATGTGGCACGTATTATTAGATTTGTTTTTGGAATATAATGATAAACTGTTGCTATTATGGAGGTAGACATAATTATCTGGAATCTATTTTAATCTATTCTTCCTTTTAAATATTCTATGTTCCCTTTTAATAAGAGGTAGCATCCACCCTTTGATGTTCTAGCGGAGGTGTGGAAAGCTCTCTGCTCCTTGCTGCACATGTTAATTGAATAGCCTCCCTTTCTCTTCATTAGCTGCATTAGCTTGCATTAACACCTTTTAATATCTCTTTAAAATCTTGTTCAATTTACTTTCTTTAATCTTTTCCTTTCCCAGAGTGTTGCATCACTTTGATCCTCATCTTCTTCTTTTCTTTGATGACAACTTTGAGTTTAATTTGTATTTGAATTGAAATGGAAATTTGCTAATTCCCCAGAATTCAACATGCGTTTTGCACAGGTTTGGCATCTGCGTTGGCACCGGTGCTGCTGGGGTGGGAGGGGGGGCAAGAATCCACATTACTGCTCTCTAACACGGCCTGTGTCCCTCAGCCCCTCTGCGCACACACAGACATGTGCTGCTTGCTGTCCAGTGCCTTGAGGGTTGCAGGTGAGGTTCATGAAGGTGATTCTCAGGAGCCCAGTGCTGGGTGCTTTCTGTCCTGGTGCTGAGCCACACTCAGCATGGTGCAGCTCGGTGCAGCTCGGTGCAGCTTGGTGCAGCTTGGTGCAGCTCAGTGCAACAGGCTTCTCCTGGAGGTGCAAAGCTCCTCTCTTTCCCCACCAGCCAGGCACAGCGCCCACAAGCAGTGCCAGGAAGGGGCTCATGGGCACCAGCACAAGGCTGTGTCCTGCAGACAGCAGCAGAGGATGCTTGGTGAGCCTCCAAAGGGATGGCAGAGAAGCAGGGGGTCTCAGGGCTCCCCCCACGCCCTGTCCTGACAATGGGCTCAGTGCTGGAGCCTGCTTGCTGTTGTTTGTTCCAATGACCTGGAGGTAACAAGGAGTGCTGGCCTCGTTTCTCCAGGAGCAGCACCTGGGAACTGCTCAGCAGTCCCAGCCCTGCCTACACCCATGAGCTCAGCAGTGAGTAACATCTCTCCTTGCCTTTAGTCTCACACTGGGTGCTGGGGAGCAGCGATGTTTCTTGCAGTGCTCGGGGCCCTTTGCTGCCCTCTGACACCCAGGTTTGGCTGCTCTGCTCCTGCTCAGTGCTGAGCATTGCTGTGCTCTGCTCCAGGCCTGACTGTGTTTGCTCTGGTTACCCTGTGGCCCTGTAAGAAGTTGACATTCTTGCTGTTAAGTCACCTCAGCACCACCTTAACCTCAGTGCTTCCCAAATTATTTGGCCTTTAATTACAAACTCTCTGTGATGTTGATACACAGCCTCAACCTGCACTTGAATTCGCAACATGGGGACCTCGGTGCCTGTGGTGTGGGGTCACAAAGCATCTTCCTGCAGCACGTGGTGCACAGCCAGGCTGCTCATCCCTTGTACCCAGCAATGGGAGCTTCTGCAAGCCTCCAGCTGGGGCGTGGGGGCAGAGCACTGCAGGCTCTCATTAGCCATGGCTCACAGGCATCTCTGCTTCTTGCTGCTTTTCCTTCTTGCTTTTCACACAGACAACGTGAGGCTAACTGTAATGAGAACGGATTGCCTGCATTACAAGGCCAGAAAGGTTTATTGCTTTCTCTGCAATTAAATTAAACTTCAGCACTGGACGCTCAGGGTACATCTGGGTGGTTAATGAGTTCTCCATGGCTGCCGTCTCCACCACGCCTGCACCCCCCAGCTCCTGCCTGCTCCCCATGGCCGTGGCTGACTCCATCCCCTGCAGCTCTGTGGCTGTTGGGACAGTCTTGTCTCATTAAGCTGAGCAGGTGCTCGCAAAAGCGGCTGTTAATTGTGTGTGCAGACCACTTTTCTCCCTGGTGGTCTTCTCTTGCTGCTCCTGGTCCATCCCTAATGCACGGGTGCTGCTTCGTGCACCTCTGCAGCTTCCTGCAAGGGTGCAAATCACCTGCAGAGGTGTTTGCTGAGGGAAGCAAGAAGCTCAGTGTGAGGGCACGCAGCTGAGAGGTGCGGGTTGATGCACAATGTGGCACTCAGGGGACAGGATGCATGCAGGTAGCAGAAGTGCTGGTCTGCTGCAGCAAGCAGGAGCTGTGTGCTGGCAGGGGCACGGCATGCTCCCCACAGGAGGCAGCAGCATGCATCTGTTTGCATGCCTCATTGCAGCACGCCTTGAGGCGGCAGGTCTTGTTGCAAGCAGGGAGATGCCACGCAAAGGCTGATTCCCCAGTGGGCTCTGTAGGCAGTGCCACTGGGCTGGGTGATGTCCAGCTCTGCACACAGGGACTCAGAGAGCTGAGTGGCCCTTCCAGAAGTGCAGGCAAATGACATCTCATGTCTCCCAATGGGAGAGATGGGGAAAGCGTTCTGAATCCTTATTTAGGCTTGGAGCACAATAGATCAGCTTACTCTTTAGAAAGAGTCAGAGTAATATTGTTAAGACTTTATTCCTGATGCTCTTCATCTAAGCACTTGATATCTATTAAAAACAAACTGACGTGGATTTTAACAGTAACACTGGAGATGAATCATGTTTTTCTGGGCGCTCCACACAGCCCTCCTTGAGCCCAAAAGAAGCGATGTTGATTGATACATTGTTCACAGGATGGATTTCTTGATTGAGACAAATATTTTCTTTCTGGGCATGCATTTGCGAGGCCTTTCAAATCAGTAGCTTTTAACACAGGGGAAACATCCTGCCTCTGGGCTGCTGGGCTGTGTGCCTGGGGTGTGCAGGTGGTGCTCTTGGACACAGGGTGTCTCGTGGACTCGTAGCATCTCCTGGGTGCACGGTGTCTCCTGGACACATGGAATCTCCCAGGCATACGATGCCTCCTGGATATAGTGATATCTCCTGGATACTTGGTTTCTCCTGGGCATGCCATGGCTCCTGAATGCAGTGATGTCTCCTGAATGCAGTGATGTCTCCTGGACACATGGTGTCTCCTAGATGCATGGTGTCTCCTGGGTAGGTGATGTCTCCTGGATACATGGTATTTCCTGGACACATACTTCCTCCTGGGCATGGTATTTCCTGGACACAGGGTATCTCCTGGGCACATGTATCTCCTGGGCACATCAGCAGCACCATGTAAGCCTGTCCCTGCGTTGTGCTGAGCTCTTCTCACCTCTTACGCTGCCGTTGGATGACAATGCTGGGAGCTGAGGATGTCTCCTGTCCCAGATGCCTCTGTTGGACTCAGCACTGCTTGGGGCAGCGCTCATGAGGGCTGTGCCGTGGGATACAGGCCGGTTGCTGGTCATTTAGCACAGGTCTTACACTGCGTGCTGCACAGCTCCTTCCTCACAGTTCCATTTCTGAGCAGCTGTGTTGTATTTCTGTGCTCTGTGGTATTTCTCTCATGGTTTCCAATAAAAGCAGAAAAGGAATCCGAAAACTTTCCACAGCCAGCTTTAATTACTTTCTAGATCTGAAGAACAAAGAGCTCAAAGGTGTTGAGGACCACTTCAAATTAAAACTCTGCTTGCAGTGGAAGTGACGATGGGGGGGGTTGGCCAAGCAGCTGTGAGGGGAAAATGTGCATGGTCTTCTTGTGCTTGATCAGCAAGCAGTGAGCTGTGCTGGAGGATGTCTGCTCTGAGAAGGTGGTTTCACTTCAGAGCTCTGAGCACAAGAATAATGAATATTACCCTTTATTAAATCCATTTTGTTGTTGTTGCTGCTGCTTATAACTTTGCATTTAGCTCAGGGGGAAAGCTTTCTGTGGTCAGCATCTGCGCCGAGCTGAAACTTTGTATTTGGGAAGTTTGGGCTAAAACAAGGCAACCACATCTGAGAGGCACGGGAGGGAAGCAGTCTGCTTTGACGTGTTTGAAAAGCAAAAGACAGTGCACACAGTGGGCTGCTGGGCTGCAATCCACATAGGCTACATGGGACGTGATCTGCATGGGCTGCACGCAGATGGAGTGCAACAAAACTGGTGCAACAGTGCTGGGGCACAGGGCCATTAGCTGCCAGGTACGTGCCTCCTCTGAGGCTGTCCTGCACTCATGCAAACAGCAAGCAGAGAAAGTTGCTCCCAAATGCCCACCTCCATCAGCCAGAAGCAAGCGCCACCAAGAATAAACCCTTTTGTTGCTGGGGGTTAACCTTGGGGTGATGCACTGCAGCTGTGTGGGTGATGTTGAGATTCAAAGCATCTGTCCCATTTCTTTAGCTCCTGGGGGGAGGAGTTTCTTATGGCTCTGCATTCCCCTCTGAGTCGTCTCCCTTTTGCAGTGCCTTTCTGTGAGTGTTGCAGTAAGAAGCTGCTGAAGATGCAGGTGTTTTTTCTGCGGCTGTGAGATGTCCCTATTAGTGGGGACTCTGCTTCATCATCCTTTGGGAGCCCCCACCTGCAAGCCATAGCTCTTTGGGCCTGCAGCACCTTTAGCATTGAGGCCAAAGCCATCTGAGCTAAAACGTGCCCAGGATTGAGCAGAGCACCCCCAAGGACAGCATGTGCTCAGAATTGGTGAGATTCCCTCCAGGCTATCAAATGGAGGCAGGTGGGTCAATTCCTTCCTTTGGCCTAGGGGATCTGAGGTTGCAACTTGTGACATGGGAGGATCCCAGCATCGGTGCCATTGCTGTTCTGTTGCATTTCTGTTGGACGAAGCCATCCCTGGCATGAAAATCTGTGGTGCTGTTTCCACTGGGTTCTGTTGGCAGCTGGGTTCTGCAGCAGTGTGTGGAGCTGGAGCTGAGGGTGGGGGTGCTCCCATGCGCCCATGCAGAAGCACATTGCTGATATTGGGTTTATCTCACTGTCCCAGGCTCCTCTTCCTTTCTCTGCTGCAGTTTGGCCTTGCGGAGGCACAAAAGCTCTTTCCCAGTCAAACGTGAGCAGTTCCTTCTGGGCTCTCTGCATATGCAGCACTGCATTCATCCCAGAGGCTCTTGGAGCAAGAAGCCATTGCTGTGCAGATATTTAAATGGAAATCTGGTCGGGTTATTAAGCACAGAGCAGCAAATTTATTCTGGTCATTTATTATTGATAGGTAACATGACATTATTTTAATAGCATACTCTGATCCTGCTGCAGCACAGCGGGTGGGGATGGCAGTGAGCTCAGGGGACCCAGAGCTGTTCCTTGGGTTTCTGCAGGCTGAGGCTGCTCTCAGAGCCCACCTGCAACCCCAAGTGCAGCCATTCCCACCCTCGAGCCCCCAGTGCTCACCAGTAGCCATGCAACCCACCAGGCTGCAAACAAGCTGTGCAGGGGCTGTCTGGGACCGTGTGAGAAGTGTGACTGTTGTTGGGGCTGTTGCGTGGGTGAGGGATTGCGCATGGGCTCCTCCTGAGGCAAAAGAAGGAGAAATTGCATGGGATATCCAGGCGCAGGGAGCCCTGGGGCGCTGCTGAACGCTGCTAATCAACTCACAAAGCCCTGCTGAACTGATCACAGCCTGTGCCTCAGCACGGCCACGGCTCCATGCAGCACTCAGCTCTGCACCACTGAGCACTGCAAGGCTGCTTCTGCCCCACGTTGTGGCTGTGGACGAGCCCCCGGTGCCCAACCATCACAGCCGTGCTGCGCTGGGCCCTGCAGAGCTCCTGGCGCTGCTCAGTGTGCTGCTCCATCCCCGTGCAGCTCTGCACAGAGTTTGCTCCGGGTGATGATGGAGAGGGTTGTGGAAATGAAAAGGAATATTTTCTCTTTGAAAAGGAGAGGGAGCGTGCCTGCTGTGTTAAACCAGAGAGCGGGGCGTGAAAAAGAAGCGCGCGGGTGATGAGAAGCTTCCTGCAAACTCGTCCCATGTAATTGGGATGAGAGCTGCTCCGCACCGCGTGGTGCTGGTAGTCACAGGGGGGAATGTGTGCACACAGCCACAGAGCTGCTGGAACACCACTACCAGCCCCTGCTCAGGCCATCAGAAATTAAAGAGATGCCGTTAATCCGAGCTGGAAATAAAGCAGGACACACAAACTCAAGTCCAGAGTGCTTCTGGTGTCGGCTTCAATTGGAATAAACAAGTGGTGTTTGCCTGCGCCGGGCTATGGGAGCAAAGCACATTGCTGGGAGAGAGCGGCTGCCGCGCTCCCCTGTGAGCAGCACTTGCCCAATTCCTGCTTGTTTTTAAACACAGGCGGTTGTGAAACTGAGAGGGTACTCAGGGGTACTCATTACCACTTCTTCTTTGCGAGAGTTTGCCTCTAATGCCCATAAAAACACTACTTGCTCTCACGAGGGATTCCGCGTTAAATATTCAGGGCAGATTACAGTGAAGAACCACGCAGGAGAAGGAAAGGAGGAAAAAAAAAAAAAAGTGTATAAACTGTTGGGTTTCTTTAATGATGGAGCAAAAAAGGTTAATGGGGTTTGGGGGGGGGGGGCTGGGGTTGGTGCTGCCAGCTGCAGTATGAAAACTTGAAGGAAGGGGTGCTGGGGGCTGCTGTGCTGGAGGTGCGGGCTGCCCATGGAGCCAGCCAAACTCGCTGCTGTTCAGAGATGCGGTGCTTGTGTGGGGCAGGGGAGCCCCAAGGGGGGGCCTGGAGCTGCTTTGTGGTGTGTGCTGTGTTATAGCTGCATGGGCACGGTGTCACTGCTTTGTCACCTGGCCTTGAGTTCAGATGGAGGCCTGTGTCTCCTGGTGCCTGCAGTGCTTTGAAGGACACGGAGCATCCCTGCTCACAGCTGAGCACTGGGATGAGGCTTTGCTGCCGGTGCAGGTTTTCCCCCGGTGATTCAGTGGCACAGTAAAACAATTCAGAAGCCATCAAAGCCCCCGAGAGGGCAGTTCCACTGTGCAGATGACAGCTCCCCTAGGAACTGGGCTGTTTCTCTCCTACATTCTTCTCCTGTGTCATTGTTTTTCTCCCTCTAACTGCAGAGCGCAGCCCTGTCTGGCAGTGAAGCAGTGCTGTGGGTCACTGTGCACAGCCCACAGCAGCCCTGTGCCCCACAGCACCTCCCATGGGGGGTGCTGGGGCTGTGTAGGGGCAGCTGGGAGCCGGGCTCAGCATCCTCCAATAGCTTGGGGTTTTCTCCCCCTCTCCCAGTGCCCAGCTGCTGCCTTTCCCCATGCCAGCAGCACCTGTAGGTTCTGAAACGGAGTTGGTGAGTCACAAGCCACCCACATTGAGTGCGTAGTAACCCACAGGGGAAAAGTGCTGGCTTTCAACACCCCGTGTGTTGGGGGGTTTACCTGCTGCTGTGCCTGCCCAGCCCCGCACCTGTGGGGAGAGGTGCCTGAGAGCATGGCAGCCCCTGCCCCGGCGCTGCCAGAGATGGAGCCCATCCCACCTTGCGAAGTGGGGGTGCTGGCAGGAGGCATTGCTTTGCACTGCTGTGTGCTGCTGGCGCTGCTGCGCATGGCGGAGATACAGCCTGTCTGTCTCAGCTCGGTGCAGGCAGGTGCTGGCACATGTGGCCCCGAGGAGCACCGTGGGTCGCTGTGGTTTCGTGCTCGTAAGCAAATGGATTTGTGGCTTCAGCCGATTGACTCAGAGCTGAAGTGTTACTTGGCGAGCAGAGGAGAATTGCCACCCCCAGCACTGCTCTGTGCAGCCGCGTCGGCACATCACGAGCAGCAGTTTAAGGCAGGATGTGGCCGTGGTTTCTTTTTCTTTTCTTTTTTATTCTTTTTTTTTTTTTTTGATGGGGACTTTTTTTTTCCCCTTCAAACCAAGATCCTCTCTAAAGAAAACAAACCTCTGTGGCCTGGTGCTGGCCTGAGGGATGTGCTGCTCTGGATGAGGGGTGGAAGCAGTTGTGCTGGAGCTGCTCCTGCCTCACCATGGCTGCAGATGGGGATCCTCTGGGATAAGGAAAGGGATTGGAGTTGGGGTTGTGGATGGGTTTTGAGATCTGATGGGGTAGGGATTGGGATGGGGATGGAGGTTGGGATGGCAGTCCCACTTCCCCAGGACATGGGGACCGCAGCGTGGGAGGGGGACCTGCAGCTGCTTGAGGCCTCACCGGAGCAGGGCTGGTTTCTGGTGAGTCATTTGGGAACTCGTCTCGGTACAAACACGGCCCTGCACCCCGGGGATCGTGCTTGGGGCCTCGCTGCTGCCTGGTGCTGTAATGAATAAATCCTGCCCATGAAATGAACAAACGCTGCCCTGCAGCCCTGTGCGTCCGGCGTGTGGGAGCTGCAGTCAGTGTGATGGCTGCAGGCTCTGCCTGTGCCCTCGTGGGTCTGAGGATGAAAGATGGTTGTTTGGGGGTGAAAGCAACTCATTTTCACTCCTCTCTTCCAACAAAGGCTGTGCTGCGTTTTCTTGGCCTGTGGCAGGCAGGCAGGTTTTGCAGAGCTGGAGCACAAGGGTGGCAGGGGAAGGCATTGAGGCAGCGGTGGCAGTTTGCAAATCGCAACGGAACCCCACAGAGCGGTGCTGCCCCACAGCTGCCCCAGGGGGGTCTGTGCAACTGCAGCTGTTTGTGCAGGAGCAGAGCTGGGGGGGAAAATCCGGGACTGGGAGCCAAGCTGGCTGCAAGTGAGGGTGGTGGGGGCAGGACAGGGCTGCCCTCAGCCACCATTGCCATATACTCAGGGTGCGGGTCTCTCTGTCTGTTGCACAGCTGGCTCTGTCAGGCCACAGAAGCCCAAGTTGTCCCCCTCAGAAAGACTGTTCCTCGTGTGGGGGTCGATGCCATGTGCGGGCAGGTGAGGGCTTTGGTCTGGTTGCTGATGAAACAGGAGTGAGGTCTGTGCCTGTCCCAGGTGCAAGCAAATTCCCGGTGCCCCATCATGTGCCTGGCTGCCCCTCCTTGCCCACCCCTGCTGTGCCCCATCACCACCTTACATCTTCACTGCTGCTTTTTCCCTGCTTCCTCCTTGCCCACGTGCCACAGGAGCTCCCTGAGCCCCTCCCCATGGCCTCGTGCAGGGCTCCATCCCCTTCATCACGCCGGGGGGACTGACGGTAATCGGGAAGGAAGTGGTTTGTGGAGGGGTGACAGTGATGAGCTGGCTCAGAAGTGTGGCTATGGCTTGAGGTTTCTGCTCTGGAAAGCTGACTAATTTCCACCAGAAGTGAGGCCACAAGAAAAAAAAGTCCCTAGAGATGGCTGTGCTGCTGACCTTTTGACATGGGCGCTGGGAAGGGGCCGAATGGCTCAGTGGTGCAGGCAAGCCCATTGCTTGCCTCCTGTTCCATTGGGATGCATTTCCATCTCCTGCTTTCAGGGTTCCTTTGGCTTTTCCCCACTGGGGCCGTGTGTTTCCCTAAAGGCTTTGTCTCTGTAGCCTGCAAATATCATAATCTAACACACAAAATCTCCTTTTTAGTTTCTGTGGGCACAAACACCCGCAAATGAGATGGCTTTGGCATGGGGAGAATGCTCAAAAAAACAGTAGCCCATCCAAATGCCTGCTGAAATGCGTTCTCTTCCTTTGTGCAAAGAGGGGGGATTGTATAAGGGAGCAATGAAAGGCCCCAGTTATGTCTCTGTAGGGTTGGAAAGGCAGACCCCAGCAGCAGATGAGGCTCTGCAAATTCCTTCCCTCAGTGCAATTGAGTCTCACGGGTGGCAGGATACAATTTGTGTTTGAGTTTGGCTTTCTAGTGAAACTCTTGGCTTGTCACTCTCAAGGCACAACAAGCTCCTTAAATAGCAGGCTAAATTTCTCCACCTAGCCTAAAAAAAATAAAACAGTACTCTGCCAAATGAAAGGACATATTCCAGTATTCTTTGTTGTTGCAACAAATTGGGTGGATACTGTCAGACTTCTGCGTTCTGGGAATACTTCCAGAGCCTCTCTTTGTGTGCAAGTCGGTTACCATGTAATTGTCAACTTAAATTGCAGTGTTGGATAACTCCACTTCGGCTGTAAGCTAATCTGCCTTGCTGGTGCCTTTGCCCACAGCATGTGGGCACAGAGCTGCACTGCTTCTCCTGCATGGGACTGCGGGCACCCACAGGTGGGGGCCGTGTCGTGGTGGGGCAGTGTTGCATTGGGGCCATGCCACATTGGGGCAGTGTTGCATTGGGGCCATGCCACGCTGGGGCAGTGTTGCGGTAGGCAGTGTTGCATTGGAGAAATATCATGTTGGGGCAGTGTTGCATGGGACTGATGCCATGTTGGGGCGATGTTGCATTGGAGCCCTCGTGCCATGGGTGATGGCCTCTTGGATAAAGCCCTGCCCAGCACTGAGAGGTTCAGATCCTGCTTGTGTGGCTGGGGCTGTCCCAGGCGTGGCCCCGTGCCCCACGTGCCTCTGTCTGCGGTGGAGGAGAGATAAAAGGTTGCTTTCGATGCGGTGGGAATCGTGTTCACCCTCTTCCTTCCCCTTTCAAATTGGCAGCTCATTTTGTTGTGTTTGTTTTAGCCTGAATCCCAATGACAATTAGTGCTAGAAGGCTAGATTAAGCTGTTTTTACTTGTTTTCTTTTTCGCTTTGATTTCCACCTCCTCCAAATTCTTAATCCTACTGAATATTTCATCTCTTGTAACTCTGTCAATTGAAAGTCCCCCAGCGGGACGCACAGGACCAGCACTATTAGAGCTGCTTTGCTGCAGCTGATGCTGCTCAGCGCTGGGCTGAGTTTGTTGCGCAATTTATTTCAGACGAGCAAACCACAGCATCCGCTGCAGCATCAACTGCACGGGCAGCCTGGGAACGGGGCTGCGCAGCAAACGAGAACTTCGGTGGCTGATGAGAAAGCAGAGCACCCCTTGTTCCCAGCCCGCTCCTCCTCCCGCTGCACGCAATGGTTGCAGGTGGGAACCTCCGGCGGCGCCGCGGTCCCACCGCAGCCATAGGGAACGCGCTGCTGGGGTTGGCTGCTGCTGGGGCTCCCTTCTGCTGGTTGGCGTGGGGAGCAGAGCTGGGGATGTTGCCCCCCCTGTTCACCATTCCCCAGCAGAAATCACACTTACAGCTTTTTTTTTTTTTTTTTTTTTTTTTTTTTTTCCCCCACTGTGACAGTGCTTCCCAGGGTGCTCTCGGATTTGTTGGGGTTGGCTTTTCTTTCCTGCTATTACCTTGAAAGTTTTGACAAAATTTTTCAGTGGGGAACTTGACTCGTGTCAAAAAGGCATTTCCCAGCTTGAACTGCTCTGGGCCAGCCCTGCTCAGGGCTGCCTATCCCAATAGACGCTTCCTCACTTCTGCTACCTCGTGCTGCCGGGGAGAAAGACTGTGCGTGGGGTCAGCGGAGTGCACTGCCTTTTACCCCACAGAGCACTCAGCAATATCCCTAGCAGAGCACAGGGATATTCCCCCAGGAGGAATCGAGCTGCTCACGCATTTCACCACCTCCAACGCGAAGCAGGGCTGCAGCAGCTCTGCCAGCAGCTCACCAACACTTGCAAAGCTTCGGCGCTCCTCACCTGCTCTGTCTGCTCCTTATCGAGAGCCCCAAAGTGGCTGCAGCCCGAATGGAATTGACAGCAACTGGCTCCAAGTGCTGCTGCCAAGAGAGCGGCGGTGGCATATGTTTGCTCTCAGAGCAAGGTTACAGCCTTGACTCATTAGAAGTTCCTCTCCTCCTTTTGGGGCATATGTGGAAGTGCAGGGTGCCAAGCTGGCAGCGCATGGGGGAGCAGGGAGGGCTCCGTGAGGTGCTGGTGTTTGCACTTCTGTCCATGGTTGATCTGCACTGAGAGCAGATGCAGATCTGGTGCAGTGCTGGGGTGCACGGCCCCGTGGGCAGCTCCCAGCACTCCTTCAGGGCACAGATGTGAGTCTGGGTGCAGGTTGGCTCACAGGTCAGTGCCGCAGCAGTTGGAGCTGTGTGGGCGCTGCACGGAGCTGGGTTATTCTGCGCACCCCTCAGTAATGGCACGATGGCTTTGCGGCATCTGCAACCCATAGTAATGGCTCATTGCTGAGCCATAAGTGGTCGTACCGTCCTTGGGATTTATTGCAGGCCGAGGGATTAATATCCTGAAATATACGGTCATGATGTTGAGGTTAAATTAAGATCTCATTCAAAAGGATTCTTTTTATCATATTTAATTTGTAACCCTTTTTTTCTGCAGCCATTTTACAGCTCTTCCTCCCCCTCCCTTCGATGTTCAGTGTCATGTTTCCAGGAAGAATCTTATTTCATGCAGACTAATAGCATTTTTCAGTACAACCTTTTACGGTTCTCCCCGTTCGAGTTTCTCCTGTCTCGGTTGCTCGTACACAACGAGGTCTTAAATCCTCCCTTAGAAAATAGAGACGTTGATGCAAAAGCAACCAGAGCTGCTGGCAGAGCCCAAATCCATCCCTTCTCCTTCCCCACACCCCCTCCAATCTGCTGTAACTAAAAGCCCTTTTACTTCAGAGCGGAGCACGTTGATAGAACACATGTCGGATAAATCCAACAGGACATTTTTACACCGGGTGATAAGTCTATAAAGTGGATCTGGTTCTGCGCTGGCCTCGCTTTGCCCTCCGTGGTATCATTAGATGGACGGACAGATGGACGGCTGTGCTCAGGGATGCAGGAGGTGGCAATCCTGTTTGCTGGGGTGAGTTTTCCTCCCTCCGCTCAACACCAGAGCCAAGCACACGTGGGCACCTGTGTATGCAGGACGGCACTGCGGGCACGGAGCGCACAGCCCCCAGGTGTTCGTCTCTGCCTGGGGGCAGTGGGGTGAGCGTGACCCCTGGGGAGCACAGACCGCAGCCCCATAGCACATCCTCCTGCTGCTCCTGAAGGTGGGAGGACAAGCAGCCCTAAAGCTCACCTGGTTTGCAGAGGCTTCTCTGCGCCATGCAGTGCCGATGCGAGGGCCTGGAGCGGGCGCACCTGCCTGCAGGGAGCAGCCCAGCCCACCCGCAGCCCACAGCCCTGCCTCGTGCCACCATTTGCTGGTTTGTGCTTCCTTTTTTCCCCCCTCCAGAAGTGCTGATGGACAAGTTGAGTAACCGTATCTGCTCGTTACAGGACATCTTGAGGCTGATTGCGGAGGTCAGGACTCAACTGGAAAGACCGCAACGGGTTGCTGACTGGCATCCACGGCCCAGATAAGATAAAAACAACTGATGACAGCGGGGAAGTGAAACAGTCATCTCAGCACTTGGATTAATGCCCAGCGAGAAGGAAGGGAAAAAAACGAGGAGGGCCGTAAGGGAGGGGAAGGGGGTGGAATACGGATGAGAATAGAAACTCTGGAGAAAAGCTATCAGGAGGCAGCAGAGCTGGGTGTTAAATATTTATGAATTAGCAGCTCTCGTCGTGCCCTGCCTGTGCCGTGTGGGTGCTGCGAGGGGAGGGAGACGAGGTGACCGTGCGGTCGTGGCTGTGCAGCAACAGCACCATGCAGAACAAATGCAGGTGAAGAGGAAAAGGGTAAATGAGGCACCGCAGAAATCGCTATTCCAAAAATTCTGCTGAAGAGCAGTGGGGTAATTAAATCATAATTGCTTCTTGCTCAGCTGGAGTGACATTGTGAGTGGCTGAAGGTGGTGAGGAGAGGAAGGGGAAGTTTCGCCGCTGCTCCGCTTGCAATGGGGCAGCCCCAAACCTGCTGGGCCCCAACCCCTCTGCCACCACCCTCTGCTCGGGGCTGGCTGCTGCCTCCTGCTGCATCCCACTCTGTGCTGTGCTGGTACAGCCCAGGTGTGGGCATCCCTGGTGCGAGGAGCTGATGTGCCAAACCTGAGAGCTTTGGAGGAGCCATTCCCAACTGTGAGACAAGCAGTCTGCAAATCCTGTAAGCATTTAATTACACGGCAGTGTTGTGTAACGTTTAAGGGGCTGATGTGACCTGACAGCACGAAGGACACTTGGGGCTCAAGTTTAAAAACATGAACCTTCCCAGCACGCGGCTCCAGGGCAGGTTTTCTCTTCCCCACCAAACAGCTGCGTTGGGATGAGACGCTCTTTTCAGCTCTGTGGATGTTCTGAGTTCTGCTGGAGTTTCCTCTTTTTTTGTTCCAAAGTCACAAAACCACTTGGTGCATTCCAAAGCATTTTGGAATGAGGTCCTCCTGCACATGGGTGCAGCTGAGCAGCAGTTCAGTGGTGACTCAGAGATGCTGGGACGCAGGGTGCAGAACATCCCCAGGCTGTGGGCGCTGCGGGGGATGCAGCTCTGCAGCCCCTTACCAACCATCCCATCCATTCTGCTGGGAGCTTGAGCAAAACCCACCGTGTTGCTCCCGGTTTCATGGAAAAGAGCATCCCTGCTGTGGTGGGCTGGAGAATAGCTGTGCAGGAGCCGCTCACGGGGAGTTCTGGCCTTTGGCACTGTGAGGGAAGGCTGAGCAGGTTATGCTCCCAGCTGGGGTAATTGTTTCTCCAGTAGCTGTAAGGTGAGTCACCAGGCGGTGCTGTGGATGAGCAGTGAGCTGGGGAGCTGCCTGCTGCTGTAGGGCTGGGGATACTGCAGTCTATCTGACCTGGACACGTCCCTTGAGGAGCTTTGGGAGTGATCCTAGCTGGAAAACTCGGGAATATATATATATATTTTTTATAATTCTCTAATAGGAATCACCTGTTGCTCCTCCCCATCCCTGTTACCATGCAGATGCGTCATCCCTGCCTGGGATCCCAGTGGACGCCAGTGGGAGTGCTGTGCCCACAGCTGATCCTGGCACCGGCTGTAAGGCGATGGGAGGAGGAAAAGAGCTCTGGCGACACAGACAATAAAAAGTCTTTGCGTTCCACTGAAGTTTCTTGAGCAACTGGCATTTGCCCATAAATGTACTTAAGCAGAAAATCACCAGAAAAGTGCTATAATCTGACAGATTTTTCACAGGCTTAAATATTCATGAATTAAAAGAATTGGCAGAATTTTCTACATTATTAGCTTTCAGCATGGCTACGGGAGCAGTTGGTGCACTGGCTGCTCTTCAAAAACTATTAATCTAGTCTGTCATCACAGCAGCCATTTTTTAATTAGCTACTTTGCTGAACGATCTGGTGCAGCAGCGAGACTGGAACATTTACGTGGTATTAAAGTTTTAAAGGTGCCCCTTTCCATTTTTGAGCAAAGTTCTGAAACACAGCAATAGGGGAAGCGAGGCGGAGGCGGATCGCTCCGCTCCAATGGTTAACTGCTGCTTTTATTTTGGAAAATCACGGCTTGGAATACAGAGCTGCTTCTACGAGGAGGAGAAATTGCATGAAATAAATTGGTTCTCTAAACTGAAGTTCACAGCATTCCTTCCCCATGAAATCAAAAGGAGATGTTTGGAGCCGAAGCCTTGCGTGCGGATCTCATGGAAAATGAGGGGGCATGGCACTGCCTGCGGCGGGGCAGGATTTATTGCTGCCAGTCCCACGGGGAGATGGCAGCGGGTGGGGGATCTGTGTGTGTGCTGAGCTGAGCTCCAGAGGGCTGGGGTGGACCCTTCCCAGATTGAGAAGCTGCTGTGAGCTGGCTGCCACGGGAGCGCAGGGCTGCTCGGGGCCGTGCCTCCAGCACTTGTATCCATTCTGGCACTGATACCCCAACCCCGGCACTGGTACCCATCCCTGGCAGAGCTCTTGTCTGGGAACGGGGCTGGGTCTGTGCTGGCCTCGCGCTCTGGGTTTCGTTAGCCCCATGTACATCACGGGGCTCAGCCCTGAGCTACTCCTGGCTCTGGAGGAGGCATTGCTCCCAAACAGCTGGAAACAGCTCCCAAAGCTGGTGTTCACTGAGCCATGCGCTCTGGCTTGGAGGGTGGACAGCCCAATCCTTCTACTGTCCTCGGTACGGGCTGATGGTAGCGGAGCAGGAGCACATGGGGGGGATGCTCTCAGCCCTCATCCCAGGTGCTGCAGGTGGCGTGGGCAGAGACCCCACAGTGCCATCCCCAAGGAGACCTGGTGAGCTCAGACCCTGGCCCCACGCACGGCGGCTTACAGGCATAGCTCTGGGCTTTCCCATCCAAACCTCATCACCCAGACATTGGCACAGTCCCTCCTGAGCCCTGCTTTACTCTCTGCCAGAGCTGCTGCTCTCCTGACTTGTTATTTGCATGTGAAAAAGCAGCAAAATTATGTCTTTATGGTGGTTCTAAGAGTGCCGCTTTTTTGGCATCGATGGGTGCCTCTCTGATCTGTGCTGCTGGGTCCCAACAGAGCTTTTCTTTGGGCACTGTGATGCCTGTGTCTTGCTGCCTGCAGGGTGAGAAAGGAGTGCTGGAAGTTTCTTTCTTTTCCATTGTCATGGAAAGTGAGAGCTGTAAAGAAATGGCAGTGCTGCCAATGCCAGTGCTGCACATATAGTGCCTGCAGTGCTGCTCCTTGTATGCCCTGCTGCCATGAGAAGTCGTTTCAAAGGAGGTTTCCCTCTTCCTTGCCTTGATATCATGGAAGGGAATGAGCACTTTTTGGCTGCTGTGAATCTCATGCCCTGCACAGAGATCCCAATTAGTAGGAGAAGTGGAGGGGGAAACCCCACTCTATAGCTCCAAGGCAGGAAAAATGGGGAAGCAATCCCAGAAAAACTTTGCGGTGTGATAATTTTCATGTGGTTTTCTGGGTTTGGATTCCTTGGTGGGTTTTGTCTTCCGTTGGCCATTCCACTCCTCCATTCAGCTCCTTCTGCCCCGGGGCTGGGAAGCCTGAATTGCACCAAGCATCCCTTGCAGGGATGGCAATGGGAACAGGGGCAGCCACTGCTGCTGCACTCCAATGCTATGAATTCTTTTTTAATCCTTCATCATTTTTAATATGCAGTCACTTAAATGAGGCACACACCCTTCTTGGCAATTATTTGTAATTGTCCCCTGTGAATTCTCCAACAAAACACTCTTTATTAATACTTAAAGCTTCTAAAAGCATTGCAGATCAGATGGAGATACTCTATCCAGCGGGCTGCACCACGCACTGCAGCCCGTTAATTAAATTTGCCAGATAGGATTATTTATTAGAAGTATATGCTCAAGATGCTCTTTGAAATGTGGGGCTGTCCCGTGCTTTCTGCAGCGTCATACGCGGCACTGATATTTACACTGTGGGAAAAGTGAGCTTTTCCATTTGAATTCAAATGAACATCTGAGAGAAACGAGAGCGTTCACGGAGGATGGCCATGCTGAGATCCCACTGCATGCGGCTCCGCGTGGTTGGAAGGAGCAGGGGAGGAGGAGAGAGTTGCAGTGGGAACAGAGGGGGTGATGGATGGCATGGGGCTGGGATGGAGCTGCTCTGCCCCACGGATAGCCCTGCTGCTGGGGGTGCTCAGTGCAGAGCCCCTTGGTGTGAGCTCCAGGAGACCCAAAGGAACTGCTGCCTATTAAAAAAAAATCAGCTGTATCTCTCCTTGTTTGAACAACGGGGCCATATGTGTTTCCTCTCATTAAAACTATATATTTTTTTTAAAGGAACTCCACTGCAGAAACAAGCGTGGAAACCGACGTAATTAAAGGCTTCTTTTTCCCCAGTCGTGGTCCTCTGGTCTTTGAAGAGCACGGGGATCCCTGCGGAATGCTCTGAACTCTGCAATATTTTGATAGCTGCAATAACAAAATCAAAAGATGCTTTCATGACGAGAGCACCTTGTGCGCATTGCGGCCGCCCCGCTCCCCCAGTGCACAGACAGCTTCACGGGGCCCAGAGCTGCATGCAGATAGGAGCTGGATTCCCATCTGTCTCCTCCAGGGATGGAGCTCTGCAGCCATCGTGACGGGCTCTGGGAGAGGAGCAGTGTTCTCCTGCTGCTCCCCAGCTGCACTGCTGTATGATTCCCATCCACAAACCCTGCACAGGAGCAATGTGGGGGTGCAGCCCCGGGGCAGGGGCACCTCGGGGGCAGGGAGCTGGTGCTGAAGGGCCCCAGCCTTTGCTTTGCTTCCCTTCAAATAGCTGCTCTCCTCCACTGGCCGTGCTACCAGGCTGCTACTCATTCTGAAACCCTCATTAAAAAACTCTTAATTCCACACTTTTGTTAGATTACCGGCTCATCTGCTCGCAGGAATCCTTCTCTGTGCCTCAGCCATTGAAATCCTCGCTCTGTTCCTGCCACCCCTCGGAGCTGCATCACCATGCGTGTCCGCTCCACCCGAGCCTTGGCAGTGGGGGCTTTTTGGAATGAGGAAATTGGGGCATTCCGGCAATCGTCAAGCTGGAATCATTAAGCTTTCATCAGGCCAAATTAGGATTTGGAGTCCCGCTGCCCTTCTTGCTCCCTAATTGTGTGCACTCAGCCCTGGCTGTCCCGAGGCTCTGATGTTGGATACTGTCCAGGGTCCCATTTTGTACCTGCAGACCCTAAGCCAGCTGCTGCCCCATCTCTCCAGTTGTTGTTCAGCACTCCTGGCACAGAGTACACAGGTGCTCAGCAGCAGCAGTGCACAGACAGAATCCTACCCCCAGGGAAGGCTGTGTGACACCCTGAGAGATTTTGGGGCTTTTTGAGGGGAGCTCATCCATCCCGGAGCTGAGCACCCCGAGGGCTGCAGACCCCAGTGCAGGTGCCCCCATCCCCATCCCAGCAGGAATGAATGCGTAGCCCCAGCATCCTTCTGTCCTAAGGATCCCCAAAAGCTACAGCACTGAGAAGGCCACAGAGGCACCTGCTCTCCTCTCACCTCCCCGTGCTTTGCATGGTTTGCATAGGGCTGGGTGGAGGCAGGACCTGCTGGGACCGATGGGGCACACCATGGACATCCCCTCTGCTGTGCTGCACTGGGCTGATGGCACTGTGCACGCTGTCAGTGAGCCACGGTGCAAGAAAAGAGCAGAATTTGCATTGCTGATCTGATTTCACAGAATTTACCCCTTTTTCAGTGTGTGTGTATGCACTTCCCCACGCTTTCTGAGCTTCCTGCCGCTCAGCTGACAGTGCTGACTTTCCTCCCACTCAAACCACCGTAGCACGACAGCCAGCGGGCGGGGATGGATCACAGCTCGCACAGTTTGGGGAGCAAAATTCGCTTTCATCACTCATGATTACTTCCCCCAAACCATCTGAATCCCAACGTATCTGAAATCTGTGTTTCCTCCCAGTCAGCGATCTGGGAGCGATGCTTTGGGGTCAACGTGGCCACAGACCCACAGTGCTGATGGCTGTGGGCACCGTCCCCAGTGGAGCAGAGTGCACGTGGGGTGACAGCTCAGGCAGGGGTGGGTGGCACGGATCTCAGTGCTGGCTGCAGTTTCGGTGGCAGCTGAGACGGGCTGTGTGACACCCTGAGAGATTTCGGGGCTTATTGAGGGAGCTCATCCATCCTGGAGCTGAGCACCCCGGGGGCTGCAGACCCCAGTGCAGGTGCCCCCATCCCCTTCCCATTGCCCAGCACTGAGCCTCTTGCACTGGCTCAGGGTTGGCCCTGCAGCCCTCCGATCTGAACGCTCGGTGTTCTTCAGCCTGTTATCAATTTTCCCACAATGCGCTCGCATGATCCTCTCTCAGACTTAACCACATGGCAACCACATCACATAATGCAATTTCTGTTCTGAGATTATTCATATTTCTTTTTCCCTATTGTTGCTTTGCCAAGTTTTTCTTCTAATTCTGAGAAACCGAATTTAAAAGAGCAGTGTCTCCAGCACAAGGACAGCCGAGGCGGCAGCGCCAGCGGATCAGCCCGACAAGTGCCTTCACAGGAGTCGCAGTGTGGGGAGCTGCGAAGAAGCAATACAAAAGCCCCTCCAAATGTCTATTTTTATTTTATTTCGTTCTCTGGAATGTCTCATCACACGAAATAACAATACATCCTGGAGAGCACTGCAGACAGGCTCCAGCGAGAGGGCAGATGAGGAGAGGATTGTTTTGGCAGTGGGTTTTCATACGCCATCCGTCACGAATGCTGCTTCCCAGTGGAAGGGATGGAGGAGGAATGCCAGGGGCTGGGAGCACCTCCTAATTAATTGCCCTGGGAGCAGCCAGCTGATGGGGTTCTGCACTGAGGGCTGTTGTCCCCCAAAGTGCTGGCAGAGACACGGCATGCATGGGCAGCAGAGGGGGGCTTGAGCTCCCCCAGAGCTTGCAGGTTAGTTTTGGTCCTCTTGCTTTTGGCTGATGGCTTTGTTTGGACCCAGGATCCCCACTTTGCCTCTCTTTTCTGATGGAGCCGGCCTACCTTCATTTTCCCTTCATTTCTGCATCTTTTAATTCTTCAGTCATCATCCATGCTGGCCAGTTTAGCATAAGAAATGAAATTAATTCTCCTTCTCAGGCTCCGAATGTAAATTCGTTTATTAATAATTTAAATAGGTTTATTTATGCAGTTTGATATTTTTCAGGTTCAGGGAAGCAGCTCATTTTACTCGTGGTGATGATCAGCAGGCACCATCCTTAGGCTCTTCTTCCCCATCCTCCTCTCCCAGCCCAGCCTGTGGAACAGGGGAAGGATTGGGGCTTCTGCGTCCTGCAGGCCTCCCATCAGCTGATGTCAGGAAATAATTCATACTACCTTATCTCCTCTTTGCCTCAGACATCTCCCCAAAAAAGGCTTGGATTTGCCTTCCTACTATTTCCAGTTACCCCCCACAAAGAGTTTCTGTCAAGTGTGCTGAGCCTCCATGGAAAGCAGCAGCTTTGCTTTATAATGTTAGCTGAAAAATGGCTTTTTTAGGTCTCAGTGTTGATGAAAGATGGGGAGTGGCAGGAGGTGATGGAACAGGCTGCCCAGAAAGGCTGTGGATGCCCCATCTCTGGAGGTGTTCAAGGCCAGGTTGGTTGAGCCCCTGAGCATCCTGGTCTAGTATTAGATATGGAGGTCGGTGGCCCTGCATGTAGCAGGAGGGTTGGAGCTTGAAGATCCTTGAGGTCCCTTCCAACCTGAGCCATTCTATTATTCTATGATTCTACGTGCCCCTCCTGGTCCTCTGCTTTCTCTGCGGAAAGCTGTGGGTGCAGAGGGTAGCACACTTCATGCACATGCATTCAACTTGCTGTGCTGCATTGGATCACGAAGCACCACCGTAGGCAAAAGCACCACAGTGCCAAATGGGATCTAAGAGCTCCCCCAGAGGCAATGGGGGTTGGGTGGCACCTTTGGCAGCAGCTGCATTTGCTGCTGGGGTTGAGGGCAGTTGGCAGCCCAGGGCATCTGCACAACGCAGCCTTGGAGAGTGGCACAGTGAATGTCGATGTGTCAATGGCAGCCACAGCATTTCACTGCCATCCAGACAGCGCTGAGTGGCCAACCTGGCTCCATAGGATGCTGTGGAATATTTTTGGCAAGAATCACACGGATTTACTTGGAATTGAATGTCCCTAAAATGAAATCCTCAATCTGGAGACCCACAGGCTTTGTGCCCGTCATCCAAGCCCACCTCACAACAGCTCTCTGCACCTGGTTTTCATCTGTGCAATGGGTCCGCCCAGCCCTCTGGTTTGGAATACCACAAAACCCGGGGAATGTTTGACATTTAGATCCATTTCTTTGTGGCTTGGATCCCTCTGAGATGAATGGAGCTTTCTATCAATCTGGATTTGCTTTTCTCCCAACATTCCCCTGCTGAACCCGTCAGGCTCGTGTGAATCCCGCCTGGCTTCACGCTCTGTTACAGAGCTGCAATGCTCTTTCAAAGGCTCATAGCTTTTTGCCCCAAACTGCTCTGAAGCTCATGCAAACCGGGTGGAGTCAGCATGGCCTCGGCTCCGGGAGGAGCGTTTGCTGCTTTGCTGGGTTCTGTGCAGCTGAAGTGCCCTGTGCTGTAGGTTGCGCTTCCACCTTGCACTTGCTGGTGATGAGATGGAAGTCACCAGGTAGACAGGCAGACAGACAGCTCTCAGACATGCACTGCAGCCTGGCTTTCCCACCATCCAGCTCTCCTTGCTTGCATGAGGTTTTAGCATTTCTCTTTTATCTCAGCCTTGCGAGCTTCAAAGCTGACGTGAAGCCCAGCTGTATCTCGCTGCAGATGGGAGCGGAGCAGCCCGTGCCTCCCGCGTTCATCCTGCAGAACTGGAATTGATTTATTTTGGTTGCAGCAGTAACGACTGCAGTTCCTGGCTGGATGCAAACCAGGCTCTTCAGAGCCCTTTTAGCCTACCAGCTCTTAGGAAACCCTTTCCGATGCCACCGTCTTTTGCTTTTGACTGCAAAAACTTATGCAAATAAAAGCCACTCTCCCCGTTTGTCTGAATGCCTTTTTCTTTTTGATGGGAAGCATGGGAAAGTCTGCAAGCACTGTCCCATCAGAAAGCATCAGAAGATATCTCTGGTGAGTGCTGGCACAGCTCAGACAGCCAGTGGCCTAGCACAGTGTGAGGGCATCCATAGGGAATGCTGCTGCAGTGCAAGGAGCCACGGTGACGTGGCATGGTGACCTGGAATGGTGGCATGGCATGGTGACACAGCATGGTGCCATGGCATGGTGACACAGAAGGCAACATGGCACGATTCCTTGACATGGCTACAATGGCACAGTGACACAGCATCTAGAAGGCGACACGGTACGGGGCCGTGGCTTGGTGCTGTGGCAGATCAGCGATTGAAACCCACGTCTTCTCGCAGACACCACTCTGCTTTTGGCTCACGAGCCGATCTGTCAATTAGCAGCCTGTGTATCGACTCCAGCCGCCATGCCCAGAATAGCAGCAGCAAAGTGTGGAAGCATCTATTAAATTTATTTTAAACCACGAGAGCTGAGACGCACGTCTGCTCGCACGGCGGCAGCGCGGCAGGACGCGGTGCTGCACCTCTCTGCACAGCCTGAGCACAGAGCCCAGCAGCACCAGGCAGACCTGAGGGCTGGGAGGTGCAATGCACGACCCAGCTTTTCCTCCCTGGCAGGAGGACGCGGGGATGCAGGGCTTTGCTGATGCGCCAGTTTGTTCTCTGCATAATTCCAATTATGTTCGACAATTAATTGCCCGACTGTGGGATCTTAAACAATGTGCTGCATCGATTGGAAGTGTGATAATCTGCTTCTAAATGTGATCTTGCAGCAGATAGGGCTGCCCGGGAGGAACGGCATGTGATGCCATGTAGAAGGGTTGTTACGTCGAGCTCTGCCAGCCTGGCTCTGGGTTGAGCTTCACGCATGCAGGGCCCTGCTGGGTGTCTGGAGGGCTTTTACAGCAAGGGATATTTTATGGTTGTTTTTTTAATGCAAGTTGTTACAGAAAGCTGATTTGTTCTGGCTTGTTTCATTTTCATGGAAAAGAGTTGTGCCTATGCTGGTTCAGCCATCCCGGAATCCTAGAGTTACCAAGATTGGGAAAGACCTCCAAGATCATCCAGTCCAACCTCCATCTACCACCAAGGTTTCCCAATTCCGAGCTCCTGCTTCAATATTGCCTTGTGAGAAAACAGAAGGGTGATGTTAAAAGGATTTGAACAGTTCCTGGAGGTGTCCCAGCAAAGGCTGAATACATTTTCAGTATTTTTTTTTTTTTTTTTTTAATTTAAAAGTGCGTTAGGGTTTGGGGGAACGTGGCAAAGGCAAAAGTGGTGGGATGGAGATGGGGATGGGGAGGGGATGAGGAAAGGGACGGGGATGGGGATGGGGAGAGGGATGGGAAAGGGGAGAAGGATGGGGATGGGAATGGGGAGGGGAGAGGGATGGGGATGGGAATGAGGATGGGGAGAGGAATGGGGATGGAGATGGGGATTGGGATTGGGATGGGGATGGGGATGGGGATGAGGATGGGGATGGGGATGGGAATGAGGATGGGGATGGGGATGGGAATGAGAATGGGGATGGGAATGGGAATGGGGATGGGGATGGGGATGGGGATGGGGAGAGGGATGGGGATGGGGATGGAGATAGGAATGGGGACAGGCACAGAGCCCTGTGCAGCCAGAGGCTCCCAAATCCCCACCGTGGGCAAAGCGGGTTCGCTTCCCCACGCAGGGTTTCAGAAAGCCCTTCCCTAATTTATTGGTTTTTCTTTCTCACAGGTGGAGAAATGGAGAGCAGTGCAGCACAGCCTGCTCGCAGACGTGGCTTGCAGGGAAACTTGTGAGAGGACATTGATTTATGATCAAAAGGGAAAAAGCAAAGCAGAATAAAAAGAATACTTAAGACTTAAAAACAGGGAAATCTCGTTTCTTCCTGTGTAGGTGTTACCTGGGAATCTTTCATGTTAAACTTAAATGGAATTAAGAATGAGGGGAAAATCACCCTGGGACTGGCGCGGTCCTTGTAGCCCTCTATTAAAATTAATGCGGGCATTGATCTGTACCATTTATTAATAGCCCTGTGCCGGGGGGGCTCCTGGTAAACAGCTCGGCGTCCCCAGCCCTCATTGTCACCGCAGCTCCCGGTGATCCCATAATTGGTCCGAGCCGCTCCCATTCAAACCCCGCAGAACCAATTAGCGGCAGCCGGCGCTGACCTGCGGTTTCTATGGCGTGGGGGAAACGAAAGGCTTAAAATGAAAAACCGAGAGCAAAGACCTAAATCTTTTTGGCTGCCTGATTAATAATCCTGTCAGGCCTATCACAGGCACTAAACAGTAATGCTGGTTGCAGCTGAATTTTTTATACTTTCTATTAATCTTTAATGATAGCTTGGTCACCTAGTCTCTTTTATCTTGTCAGATAAATGTATGGTTAACAGGATAATGAGATTTCTAAGGCTCTGTTCTAGCTTACAGCCATGCAGTGCATGGGGTGACCCCTGCCCCTGCCAGGGAGCGGAGCGGAGGTGATGGTAATTGCGGGATGTGCTGGGAATGTATTGGGAGCTGATGGATGGTTTAAACTTTGATTTGGGGTCAGGAGGTCCCCCGGCTCCGCGAGGCAACTGTGGTTTTATTACTTGCAGGATCTGATGGGGATGTAATTAGATTTAGCTATTGCTTTATTAATAAGTAATTGTTCCTACTATCGCTTCAGGTTAGCAAATACATTCTGCTGATAATTTAGGGCATTGATATGGCTTTATTTATTAATAAGGGGGAATGTATATTTTTGCCTATGGCAAAGAAGAGCACGCGGTTCTCTCCGGCCACTTCTCCTGGAGGGAAGGATTTGTTCCTCAGCCATTCCATAATTAACCTCATCACGGGAGCTCTGCGTGCTGCTGGAGCTGCTGGGATGCTCTTGTGATCCTGTGGCTGTGGGAGGGCACAGCTCAGTGGGTGGGGACACTGCAGGTTGGGGTCATGGGGATGCGCTGGGTTGGGGATACAGGGATGCTGTGGGTTGGGATGTGGGGACGCAAGGTTAGGGACACGTGGATGCTGAAGGTTGGGGATGCGGGGATGCTGCGGGCTGGGGACGTAGGGATGTTGTAGGTTGGAGACGTGGGGATGCTGCAGGTCATGAGCACGGGGTTACAGTGGTCAACTTCACGCATGGGAAGGGTGCAGGGCTGGGGAGAGGGCATCAGAGTACTGTGCCCATCCCTCACCCATGCAGGCAGAAGGAGCTCCTGCACCCAGACATGCTGGGAGTGCAGCTTCACACTGCAGGAAACACACGTGGCCCATCCCTGCAGGCTGCCTTCTCCATTTCCTTTTGCTTTTTTCGTTGCTTTCCAGAACCCAATGGATCCTTGGCAGCACCAGACACCCCGTGCTGCACCTGAGCACACACAGCCCAGGACAGCAGCAGCCATGTGCCACGGTGCAGTGCTGGAGCAGCTTTTTGTTGCTTTCCCACCCATAGGAAGCTCCTTGCATTAATTATGCTACCATGCAGAAAGCTCTGGCCTGTCATATACTTTTCCTTTCTTTCTTTTTATCTTTTCTTTCTTTCTCTCTCTCTTTTTTTTTTTTTTTTCTTTTTTTTTTTTTTTTTTTTTTTCCTTAAGCTCTGTTTTTCATAAAGTGGTCCTAAAATGACACGGAAAGCAGCTGCTTAAGCAATTGTGCCAATTAATGGGTCTCTGAAATTAAAACGCCTACACAGTCTAGATGAGATTTCTCCAGGAGGGAATTCAGCAATTGTCTTCATGATAATCAGGCTTGACTTGTCTTAGCACACATTAATAAAAAAGCAAATGCATTCAAAGAGATGCCCTTTAGTGGAGAATATCCACAATATAGTAATGAGTCTCCAAAAAAAGGGGGAGGGGGGGGGGGTAGAGTGAGAGATAGGAGCATGGCTGAGCTGCTCAGGCAGCTCCCTGTGAGAGGGAGACTTGGAATTCATGTCATGGACTCAGTGGATTCTCTGCTGCAGCTGCTGCTGCCAAACCCCTCCCTGAGGTGCCCAGCAACTGCAGGGCTGGGGCCTATAGGGGTTGTAGGGACAGGGAGCGCACAGCTTGCTTTGCTGATGGAAGGAGCAGCCCCAGCACTGGGCAGAGAGCTGCTGCTGGCTGCACTGCTGCACGCATGCGAGGTGCT
This sequence comes from Centrocercus urophasianus, assembly GCF_019232065.1. Taxonomy (NCBI): domain Eukaryota; kingdom Metazoa; phylum Chordata; class Aves; order Galliformes; family Phasianidae; genus Centrocercus; species Centrocercus urophasianus. Next base: position 368,696 of record NW_024884789.1, read on the forward strand.
GTGACGTGATGTGATGCAGTGTGCTGCAATGCAATGAAATGCAATGCAACGCAGGGCCGTGTGCTGCAGTTTGCTGCAAGGCAAAGTGATGCTATGCTACGTGACGTGGTTTGAGGCAATGCAATGCAACGTGATGCAATGCATGGTACATTCCACTAGAGCACGCTGCCCCACTGACACCTCCATCTTCCCTCAGGCCCTTCCTTCCCTCCTTCCACCCCAAAAACAGCACTGAGAACCCAAACCTTCCAAAAGGGTGCTCACACGCCGAGTCCTCCAAGCATGGAGCAACGCACCTCGGCTCTGCTTCTGTGCATCACTGATCTGGAGGGAAGCATTGCCTCCCTCTTCGTGCCATGTTTTAGGACAGCAGCCCTGGAGCTGGTCCCACTGACCATCCTGGCCGTGCAGAGCCATGGGCAGTGGTGCTGGGATGGTGGCAGAAACTTTGCTGTGCAGCTTTTAGGAATGAGGATTTGCACTCGTGTTGGACTGCCGTCCTGTTCTGTTGCATCTCAGGAGCACACGTTGAACCTTTTGGCTTTGTCCAATGCTGCTGAGTCAGGTTTATCTGAGAGCATCATCTGAATGAAAAGGCAAAATCTGGGCAATGCCATCATCAGCACAGAGCAGCACCATGTCCTCGGGGCACTCTGGGTGGGATGTGCCAGGTACCAACGTGTGTGTGTGTGTGTGTGTGTGTGTGTGTGTGTGTGTAGGCAGTGTGTGCTGCAGCAGAACAGGAGCAATTATCTCTGCGTTAGGCACCTTGTTTCCTTCCCCTCTTAATTAACTGCTCTGCTGATGGAGTTTGCTTCTGGTCTTTGGCTGCTGCAGCCTTGTGACAGCCTGTCTGGAGCAGTCTTACCCCCCCCCCCCCCATTCCCTCTTTGTTATTTTCATCTCAAAAATTTAAGAGGCTTTAAAAACAAAACTATTTAGAGCAAACATGATCTTTCCATATGCAAAATTGATGAAAGAAAAAGACTTGCAGCTCTAAAACCCATTGCTTCTGCTCAGAGAGAAATGCAAATCCCTGCGCTCATGTGCTGTGCCGCGGTTGGGTGATGCCATTGGGTACCACCATTGGGTGCTGCATTTGATGCTGGCATTCCAGGATGGGGCATCCTGCAGATCTTTTTTGGTAAATCATGGGAAGCATTGGTAGCATTTGAGATTTTTCATCTCCATTTTTGGTTTGAGCAAATATTTTGACTGCGACGAAATGAGAGTACAACAAATGCTGTTGAGACAAAAGCAACGCATTCCCGATCGGTTTTAGACAATTTGTCCTAATATTGTTTTGAATCACGCATTTATTCCCCCATCAAGATTTGATTCCTTTGCTTGTTTCATTAATCTTTGTTTGCTTAATCATCTGCCAGATCAGTTTAATCACTGGTTTAAGTGGAAAGATTACAGGGAGACATCCCGCGCTCAGTGGCAGCACCTCTCCATGGGCTGCAGCGTTCCGTGGGACCGCCCTGCTTCGCTCCAGGCCTTCACCCATTGGCATCAACGAGCAGGCAGCTCCGACCTGCTGGGATTTTCCTGGAGGATCGGTGAACCCTCAACCTCTGCTCACACTGCAAAACCACAGAGCAGAACCCCCCGCCCTCGTTGGCTCTGTGGTGCAGTCACAGCGGTGCCGTGGGAAGCAGCCGCCCCATGCAGGATGCTGTCCCTGAGCACTGAGTGACATCCAGCAGCACGGAGCTGCAGTTTGTGGCTGGGCACACACACGTGTGCAGCACAGGGATGGGGGGGAGGCAGCACCCACAGGCTGCAACCCCCGCCAGGGTCACCAACCCCACTGTCAGCACCCTCCATCATCACAGGCGTGGGATTTTAGGCGTTAATACAGAAGATTACAGGCGGTCCGGTGGGACTCGGGTGGGACTCAGCATCCTAATGAGCCCATAGGGGAATGTCAGCCCGCTCCCCACTGCTGGATGCCCCCTTTCCCTCTCCTGTTCCCCCCAGCACTCTGTGGGTAAGGCCGTCCCCGCTGCCCGCTGATGCAGCCGGGCTGTCCTGCAGCTCCTGCGCTCGTTGCTGAATAATTCATCTCTGCCTTAATGCCGTCAGATAGCATCTCTCTCTCTTTCTCTCTTTCTCTCCCCGTTTCGCTCTGCCCACTTGGGAAAACTTTATTATGCCTCGCGCTGACGACAGAGTATACAGATAAAAGATAATTGCTTGGCTTGACTCCCCCATTGATATGAAAATAAGATTTAAATTATTCACTTCAGTTTAAAGGTTAGTTGAAGGTTATTACGGGGGATAAAAAAAATCACTCTTCATAACGTTTCTGTTGGAGAAGAGACAGGTTTGAAAGGGCTAATTTGCACGGCAGGCCGAGGTGCCTTGTTGTGAATAAACCGGGAGACCCTCCAGAGGCTTCCATCACCGAGAAGTCAATTATTTATAAGCAAATTACGGGGAGCTGCTCCGAGATGTGCAACGTGCTCAGCCAGGAGCAGAGACAAGATGGAACCTCTACAACTCAATACAACTCCAGGCTCACATTGGTGCCCAACAGGCGCGTTCTCCCTTAATCCCGGCTGGAATTCGATGATCCCGCTCCCCTGTAGCCCTGTTTATTTCATTCTTCCCCATCGCTCTCCCCGCTCGCAGCCTCTGTCTGCAGCTCCCTTTTGTGTTGCTGCGTTGTAAATGGAATTAAAGGATTGTAAATTTTCCTGCCGAGCAGTGGGTCCTGCGAGCGGGACGTCTCTGTGCAGAGCGATCGGCTTTGCCCGAGCTTTCACTTAATGCTCTTTTATGTACGGAACTATTTTAGTGTCTGGTGCTGGGAGAGCGGCAAATCTCCTGTACTGAGTTAATAATTAATGGTGCAGCGGGCTCGGGAAGCCGGGCTGTATTTCAGCAGCGGTCTCGCCCTGACCGCAGCGCTCTGTATTCGTCATCCACAGAGGCAGCTATGCAAATAAATAGCTGTGGAAAAGAGAAATCATTGCCCACTGTGCAGTGGGATCCCAAACCTCTGCATATGTAATACGTGCGCATCCATCACCCCGGCCGCGTGGCCATATATATATCATGCGTATGGGTAATAGAGAGATTATGCATTCAGGTTTCAGATGCGGGTGCATTAAAAAGACATCGCCATCATCCAGCCGGGTGCCACGTTAATATGTGTGCCACATGAATACGGGGTCCCCGTCCCCGTCGCTCCTGGTGCTGTGCTTTGCTCACGTGCACAGTGCCCGCACTGAGGACTGCTCTGCATGTGAGCAGGGATGGGTTCCATCCCTCAGTGACATAACCCATGCCACCACCCATTGCTGGAGTACAAAGACCCAAAGCGTTGCTGTTGCTGCTATGGGGGTACAGCACCCACGCTGAGCTCTGCAGCAGTGGCTCAGTTCAGCTCCTCTGTATCATGACTTCGACCAATGTAGGCCGAGTGCCCACCTTGGGCTGAAGTCACTCCATCCTTTGGAAACTCCCTAACTATTCCCATTTGCTTGAGTGTGTTTGGGGGGGGGGAAACAATCCCCATTCCTGAAGCTCCCTTTCCCACTCTGGGGCTGGGGTGAGGGTCCTGCCCCCATGCAGGTGATGCTCACTGTGCCCCGCAGTGGCCGTGGCTGCAGCAGAGCGGCTCAGCCGCCGTCCTCGTCTGCGGTGCAATCGGAAACCTTCCAGCTGTCAGCCGGCGTTATTTATGCTTGTATATTTTGTTTGAAATGGGATGTAAGCAAAGCCCATGTGTGCCTCCCATCTCCTTTGTAGCAGAAGAAAGGAAAGAGAGAGGAATATGTTTGCAATCATGTCTGGCCCTTGATTTGCAGCCGTGCTTGGTGTTGATCCGGGGTCTGGATCGTACCTGCCTCTGTAGGGAAGCATCAGCTGAGCTATTTCTGTATGCACAGAGGTGTCGTGTTCAAGTTAAACCCTTTTACCTTTTATTTAAAATTCACAGAGCCTTGACAGGTAATCTCAGGAGTTGCATCATTATGGCAGCCAACGCTAACCAGGGGCGAATGATGCTTTGCCATTCCCCTGGCTGAAGAACGGGCTTTATTCCGTGTCCTTTCCTTCCACAATCAGTGCCACAAGTGCAGGGCAAGGACCTTCCTCTGCCCTCACACAGCTGCTTCCATCCGTGGGCCTTGGCTGCACGTCTCAGTGTCCACACCTGGAGCCCAGGACTTCCATGCAAAATCCTGCTGAGAGGAGTAAATAAGGCACATCTGATACCTGAAATCATCATCGTTGTCATCATCATCATCATCATTATCACCGTCCCTGCTGCTGCCTTCCACAACCTCTGGACTGCCCTCCCGGTGCAGGACTGTTGGCTGTTGGCTGCAGTGTGCACTCCTGCACCTGTGTTGCACAGCGTGTGTGCAGGGAGAGCAGAGCTGATCTGGGGCTGCTGGTGGAGCCGGGAGGGCTGCTGATGGTGCTGCACTGCTGCAGACAGCAGGGCTGGGCTGGAGCGCTTTGATGTGCAGCAGCTGCACTGTCTGCTCCTGTTCTCCTTATCAGAAGTGCCACGGGAGCATCTTTTACAGCACTTGGAGATGTCCACAACCTGAGAGCAGAAGGTGGTAGGGGATATATGGGGTGCTGGGCAGAGCCCCGTGCCAGCACCGTGCTCCCCATCTGGGCTCTGCCAGCAGCGCTGTGTGAGCCATTCCTGGGGGAGAGCCCCAGAACCCCACTGCTGTGGGAGATGCTGGAGTGGGAAGGGAGGCTGCCTGGCTCTTTAGCACTCACTGTGAGGCTGGGCATGGTACACCCTCGTGCTTTAGCCTTGCCTTCGTGTTCAGAGGTATAAAAATTCCTCTTAAATCATTCAGTGGTTCTCTAATGTATTCACAATGTGGACTATAGAACAAGATCTGAAACACTCTTTTTCCCAGTAAGACTATTAAATGGTGACACTTTGACACCAGCAAGAAGTATATGAGATTAAAAAGTAAAAACTGCATAGAAAACTAAGTGCCTTCACATACTGCTGGAATAAAAATTGCTGTTCGGAGCATTAAAATAGAGCACTTGTCAGGAGCGACGGCTTCCAAAGATGTGCCTGCTGCTTTCGGTGGCATCAATGCACCCCATTTCCTCTGAGGTAAATTACAGAGCATTTAGAGAAGGGGGAGGGATGCTCAGAGGTGGGCAGTGGGGCACTGCTGGGTGAGAGATGAAGGCAGAGGAGGGCATGTCGGGCTGAGGGGCAGGGCGAGGGGATGGCAGGGTGGGCTCAGGGTGGCACAGAGGGCATAATGGACAGCAGGATGGCACAGGGGGATGGCAGGGGGGGCACATGGGGGTGGCAGGGTGGGCGCGGGGTGTCTGTGCTCTGTGGTGGCCATAGGGATGCATGTGCTCCCCTCCAGCCCTGCTTGCAGCAAAGAAGCCATTGCTGTGGGGGTCTCAGCACGGCTGGGGGGGGTGCAGGGGCTGCTGTGACATTGGAAATGCCCTGGAGGCAGCGGGTGGATGAAAGCAGGAGGTGAAGGAGCAGGCTTTTCTTGGCACGATTAATCATTTATTAGCTAATCAAGAACACTCACAGGAGATGAGGAGAGAGCAGCTCGCCTCTAATAGGAATTAGTTAGGCGACTTTTTCCCCTACGCTCTGATTTCCCAGGGAAGTGGTGCTGCAGAAGCCTTTTATTAAAGCCCAGGCTGCTGGAATCACGTTGGGTGCAAATCTCCATTTCCTCAGCACAGAGTCAGGTTTCAACCTTTTGCAGCTTGAAAACGCGAGCACCGCTCTCGCAAACTAAATAAAAATAAGACAAAATATATTACATTTTAAAATCTTGTGACATTTTGGAGACTGACTCATGTTTTCCGAATGTTTGGAAGCGGTACCACTGCAATCAATTTTGCTGCTCCTTGGATGATTGCTTTCAGAGAGGTTTTAATTCTACTATAAATACTTCAGCTGTACACAGCGGCCTCGGTCAGATATGCAATAATACCCGGTTCTGCATTTCAGGTAAGGCTTTAAACTAAATTAAATCTCCTCAGTATAGCTAATCAGAGATTAGCTTTGACCACAGTTTGTTAGCCCAGGCCAATCCCATTCAAATCCTCTGGCAGCCCCAATATCAGCAGTTCTCTGTCCTGCGCTTATGATGTGAACTCCCTTCCCCAGGGCGAGCAGAGGAGCTTTCCTCCTTCTGCTTTTAGCTCTTCTCCTACCGGGAGCAAAGCATTTGCCTGGTGCCACACGGGTCCCATCCCACCAGCTCCAGCCTTTCCCTGTGCCTTTTCTCTCCAGCCCCAACTGCCAGTGATGATTCGTGGTGGGAGAAGGAAGAGGTGATGGAAACACAGCTTGGCTGTAATGGACCCACAATGACACCACGTCCAGGTGCTTTCGGTCAGCCTTCGTCATTGCACTTTGCTCCTTTCTGCTTCACGAAGCACATTTTAAAGCAATGGTGGCCCTGCTGCTGCTTGCAGCACCGGAGCTGGATGTGTGCACAGATGCACATGCAGCAGCTGGGCTCGTTCTGCTGAGCTGACACCAGATACTATGGGGATGCTTTGCCCCAAGCCCTGCCCTCCTGCACCCCACGCCGCCTCCCCGTACGACTCACGCCAGCCCCGTCTTCTGGGTAGAATGTTCTCCATTGTTGTTGTTCCTCTGTATTATTTATAGCCCAGTAAGTGTCTGAGATCACAAGCCCTGATATTGAGCTTACTTAGCTACCCAGCAGTACTCTGGTTTGAAACAATATAGTTTGACTGTTGCTATCGATTTTAGAGGGTTGTGTGATGGGTAAGAGTTCCTCGGAGCCAACCGGTATATTAAGCAATCATTTCTATAGCAGATGACATAACACCCCCGGCATCGGTTTGCCCTAATGGGCCTGGTATTACTCATGTGCTAATTGATTGGGCATGGAGAGAGGAAAAGCTAAATTCACTTGCGAGGTGATTTTTATGGCCAGGCTCATAACAGAGGTAATTTGCTGAAAACGCTCAGTCCCTCTCCGGTTCTGCAGCGCAATCTGTGCTCCCGCACTCCACCTCTGTGCTGAGCTCCAATCAGCGAGCTGGGCTCCGCTCGGGGCATCCGAGGTAAAGCCCCCGAGGAGCCGGCGTGGTGGAGCCTTTCTCTCTGCTTTGCATTGTGTTGGGGAATGCCGAGCAGCTCGGAGAGGCTCTGTGCATGGGAGCTGGAGCATGATGCTGGTTACAGCCTCGGCTTGGCGTCTCATCCCTTGGAACCGCAGCTCTGCCCCGTGTCTCTGCCCAGTGCTGAGCTGGGATGGGGACAAGCAGCCCCGCAGCACGGCCCCAGGCCTGTCCCCACCCCACCCTGCCCAGCTCATTGGCAGCACCGCCGTGCCAAATGCTTCTGGGTATTCAGAGGAATTTCCTAACAGATGAGGGCTTCTGCCTTTGAAGTCTTCAGCTGCCTGTCTGCAAAATCAAGCCTGGAGGTTAGAGCAGCTCAGAATATCACTAGATCTTGGAAAAAATGCCGGAGACTGGTCCTTCTTATCTCACTGAAGACTGATGGATTCCTAAAGCCGACAAGGTGAGCTCTTGTATGCATATCAGCACGTAACATCGAGCTAACCTGATAGGCCTGGGTTTTTTTCTGGAGCTGGAAGAAAGCCAGACAGCCCTGAGAACAGCACAGACACAACTCCCCCAGAGGCCCTTCTGGGCAGCTGCATCGCTCAGCCAGATCTCATGTGCCACAGCACTTTGGGCAGTGCTTTGGTTGTGCCCAGGGAGGTGGTGGAGTCACCGAGCCTGGAGGTGTTCATGGAACGTTTGGATTTTGTGTTGAGGGACATGGCTTCGTGAATACTATTGGTGATAGGTGGATGGTTGGACTGGATGATCTTGAAGGTCTTTGCCAACCTTGGTGATTCTGTGATTCTGTGACTGAGGTGGGAGAAATATGCTGAGGTGGCCGCATCCATCAGCCCTTGTGTTTCTGACTCCTGCTGCCACGGGGCTCCATGCAAAGCAAAAATGCTGCTGTCATTGCCCTCCACCACCACAGGCACGGTTTGCATCACACTGACCCGTCACCTTTCTCTGGTTGCTCAGAGATGTGGTGGGTGCCCCATCCCTGCAGACACCCGAGGTCAGGCTGGATGGGCTCCCAGCACCTGGTGGAGCTGCGGGTGCCCCATTTCATCACAGGGGAGTGGGAGCGGGCGCCCTTTAAACGTCCCTCCCGCCTGTGATGCTATGAACGGGATTTCCGGCACAGGATCACAGACTTCGTGCCGTCGACGGCGCCCTCCTCCCACAGTGCTGCGGGGTCGGGCGGTGCAGCGGCTGCCGCGGCCACACGGTGGTAGGAGGAGCCCCGGCAGCGCTGCGGGCCCCGCTCTGCTCCATTCCCCCCTGCCCGCCGCCCCGGCCACAGCACTGAAGAACGGAGAGCCCAAAACTCTTGTACGAAGGGCTGAGGAATCGGCCGGCACCAGTGCGGGGTGCCGAATTGCCACAGCTCAGGAGTTGCGTTCGCTGAACTCTGAGGGTTCTGGACTCGCTGTTCTGCAGGTGAGGAACTTCACGGCGTGTTTGGTGGGGGGTGTTCCCTTCTTGCACTGATTTATAATGCACGGCAGCTGAGGCTGTGCTGCAGCCTGTATGAGCAGCGTGCTCACAGCTGGGCTGTGTGCTGTCCCTGGCTCCTCCAGGAGTGTGCCACCCAAGGGAGTTCCTCTCAAAAAGCTGATGAAAAAGGAAACCCTCGGTCTGGTAAGCCTATTTCTCTCCCGAGCAGTGGGGCATTGGTGAGTCGCTGTGCTCTGCAGCCCATCCAATTCCTCCTGAGGCTCTGTGTGCCCTCCTGGGCAGAACCAAGCACCCACACCTGGCCTTTCCCTCTGTGTGTCCCAGGGGCTCTAAGCAGGGCTCACTGCTGTGCTGCTGCAATGCCTCGGTGTTCCTGGTGCTGCAGAATGGCTGTATTGTAATCGTTGCTGGCCTGGTGTTGCTGGGAATGCTGGAAAGCCGTCTCCTGCACCTTGTTTTGTGGTCTGGGCTGCTGTCTCCTTGCTGTTGTGTCACCCTGGTGTCCTCTGGCAGCAACGGGGAAGGGTTCTGGGAGATGGGGACGTTTCACTCAGCCGCTGGTGTGTGGACTCGGAGTGGTGGGGCTGGCTGAGCACATCCCTACCCATGGAGGATGCTTTGGTGAATGCTATAGGGAGGGACGCAGTGCTGGAATGGTGCAGGAAAGTGTGGCGTCCCAGTTCCCCTCCGGGGTCTGCACCTCCTGACCGACGACTGCCCCTCTGTTCCATTCAGTCTTTTCTTTTGTGGCGAATATTTTCTCATTTTCCTGCTGGAGGTGGTGCTCAATGCCCCTCCAAGCTCTGAGCACTGCTGGCAGAGGCTCCTGCTGTGAGAGCAGCACTTTGCTGCTGATGGCTTCAATTAATGGTTTTAAAAAACAATGCTGGGTTTATGAGCTCTTTTATTATTTAAATGTGTTATTTCAGTGAAGGTGGATTCAAAGAGCAGCTTTTGCTGCCGCAGGCTGTATCTTCCAAACGCAGAGGAGGTGATGCACAGGGATGCTGAGTGACTCCTGCTCACAGCCATTATCTGTGTTTGAACAGAGGGAAAACTAACACGGGGCAGGAGAAGCGCCGTCCTGCAGCGCATCGCAGCTGGGTGCCGCGTGTGCAGTGGAGCACGGTTTTGGTTGGAGCTGCTTGGAGCCAAGGGCGAGTTTCCCTTAGCAAAAAGGGGGCCTTAGCAAAGCTCTGCTGTGCCACGCTGGAGCAGCAGCCGGCCTGCTGCAGTGAGAGATGGGGGCCACGGTGAGCTGGGTCGGATGGCCACAGGTGGGTGGCACACAGTGCAGTGCTGCTGGGACTGCTCCTGTGCTGGGAGATGCACACAGGAAGAGGGTTCCCTTTGGAACAAGGAACTCTTTGCAGAGCTGCTGTGCACATGCAGCGTTCCTGACCCAGATTTTTTGCTCTTTTTCACAGCTGAGCGCTCCATCTGCAAGAGATTGTTTCTTGACATGAAAAATTTACTTTTTAATGGGCCAAACTGCTGCACTCTCTAAGCTGGATCCAAAATAACCTCTTAGCACATCGCTCTGAAGGGATCTCCAGCTACGGACCATAAAACTGAAGCACTGCTCCTACTAAAAACCCATTTACAAGCCATTCCCTCCTTGTCCTTTTGCTTTCACACTGTGGTTCTAAAGCTCTGGAAATGGAAAGCGCTCACTTCTGGAAATGGAAAACGATCTTTTGGAACTGAACAACTCACAGCTTTTGTTTCCTCCCAGGATCCAAGGAGGTTCTGGATGCTCCCCAGCCCTGGAGACATTCAAGGCCAGCCTGGATGTGGCTCTGGGCAGCCTGGTCTAGTGGTTGATGACCCTACACATAGCAGGGGGTTGAAATGAGATGATTGTTGTGGTCCTTTTCAACCCAGGCCATTCTATGGTTCTATGAAGTGGCACTGGAGCCGGAGGAGAGGCCAGAGAGCTCAGTGCTGCCTGGAGATGCTGGGAAGTGCCTCATCCCTCCCTTAATCTTCATTTTTTTTGTTTCAGTCTCTTAATTGTGAAATATTCAGCCTTTTGTGTGCATAATGATGGGGCAAAAGATAGTGATAAAATAGTTTAAATTAATAAGATTATTAAGTAACCTCTGCTGCTGGTAATTCCTCACTCGAGCGGGTGCGCGGCGCGCTGTAATTAGTTTTCTGCTTCGCTGGAGCACGCTTCAAGGAGCGGGGAGGATTTTGAGGAGAGAATGCTGTAAAGCTGAGCTTGTGATGGAACAGATTTGTGACAGTTGGGGATGAGAGCGTGCCGTCCCTTGGGTGGGATGTGGGCACAGGGCTGTGCCTGCATCCAAGGGCTGGTGGCACAGACAGGGTTCCTGGTGTGGGGTTTGTGCTTCTGACCACAGCCTGCATCCGGGGTCTGCATCTGTTTGGCAGATCCCTGCCCTGAGGTTCTGTTGGTGGATGAGTGAATGCTGCTGCAATAGGAGCAGAGGAGGTGATGCCCCGGGAGAGGAGAGCCCTCGTTTTGTTAGCCTGGCAAATAATGGGTAACGGGTCGATGCCTTCAGCCTGGGTTGGCAGTGGTAATGGGCGGCCTCGCAGGTAAATCATCTCATCCGAGCCACAGAATGATGTCCTCCTCCTAGGAAATGGGGAGAATCAGAATCTATTCTTTGTTCTGAAATAGCAGCCGGTGTTGTGCAGGCGGGGCTCTGCTTCACACCTCGCATCACTTCCAATGGTTTTCATTCCCACAGAGTTCTGGGTGCCCAGACCCTGGGCTACGGGTGGCCCGGTGCCCCTGCCCGAGGCTGCGGGCCCTGCAGGCTGAGCTCTGCACACTGTGCTGCTGCCTGCACGTCACCCGGCTGCTCATTCTGCAGTGTCAGTCGTTTGGCGGCTCGTTTTGGTTAGCTAAAGGCAAACATCTGTGACTCTGATGCAGAAAGCCTCCCTCTTCCCTGTGTCAACAATTTTATTTTTAAACCCGTACGCAAAGTGAGAGGTGCATCCCTTATCTCGTGTGCGGCGGCCGCATATGTAACACCATCATATAATTAACAGTCAAGATCATTTACATTGTCGCTTAGCTAATTTTCATAATGTTTTCTTTATTATCAGAGGAAGAAATTAACCCAAGAATTTATTTACATACTAGTCTCAAACAGTAACAGCTTGCTAATTGCCTGTTAGGTGATTAATAAGCTTACAGCAGATGCTAATGAATCGAGAGCTCACTGCTTCAAAGGTGCTCTTGCAGCATGCTTGTGTTTTGGCAGCTTAATTAGTGCAATAATTATGTACTTGTTGCTCCTTCTTTCAAGCAAATACTGTCAAATGCTTAAAAGATTAAAGAGAATTATATTGCTGAGAACTAGCTGTGCTTAAGTATTCTGCTTTTGCTAACTTCCCCGTTGTTTCAAAAATGGAAACAGATAAATGCAATTACGTCTGAGCCGAGGGTGGGAGGTGTGCATGTGCAGTGGGTCGCCTGAGGGGCGGAGGGAGCTGCCCCAGCCCAGCCTGGGACTGCTTTGGGGTTTTGATCCAGATTGGGGCTGAAGTGCTGAGAGCATCTCCTGTGCCAAACCTGTGAAGGCTGCGCGGCCTCTCCTGTCATCAGCTGTACAAACCACTTCTGGCAGTGGAAAATGTGAGGTTTTCTGTGTGGCGGGGCTGAATCCTGTGTGATTTCATGCTGCCCGTTGCCCTGTGTCGTGCAGGTGCTGTGCAGGGTGCTGCCTCTGAAGGCCATCTGGTCCCACCCCCTGTGATGAGCAGGGACACCCGCAGCTCCATCAGGTGCTCCATCCAGTCTGACCTTGGGTGTACCTATGGATGGGGCATCCACCACTGCACTGCTCAGCTCTCCAGCTGCAGGGAAGGCATTGTGAACCCAGCCTACAGGTGAAGAGGTAGTTAAGCCTCAAGAGGAGATGGAGTGATGTTCCCACTAATCCCTGTTCTCACCCCCAATACCCACAGCCAGCTGGGAAGACCCCCAGTGTATGGCTCTCCTCCCAGCCACCCCCTGATGGCTGGTGTCCCCACTCCCCCCACATCTGGGTGGCAGCAGCTCAAGCCCGTCCCTGGAAGCAGATGCAAAGAAGCAAAACGGTATCCCCACCCCTTGGAGCAGCTTACAGCAGCTGCACGAGCGCCACTCGGCTGCTGACATCCCTCCCCAGAGCAGCAGCAGGCAGCAGGTCTCTCCAGCCATCCCCAGTTTCCTTGGTGACAGCCAGCATCTCTCCACACACAGCACGCAGTGGGTGCCAAACTGCACTTTTGCCATCACCACCCGAAAGGCCCCACTGTGTGCTGTGCATCCCAACCCCACTGGCATGGACCCATCGCCCGAGCAGCGATCAGGCCATTTGCTGGGTTGCTGTTGCCATCTTGTTTAATTCCAGCATTATCTGGTGGTCACAGTTTCTCTATATGAGAAAGTAGATTTGTTACTCTACCTGTAATTGCACTTTAATACGAGCTATCTCAGAAATGCATTTTTGGAGCCCCTCTTACAAACACACGAGCTGCTCCTGCCGTCCAAGCGCTGTGCTTGCTGGGGGTGCCTCTCGGTGGGGTTTGGCACCAGCTCTGTTAGTTTCAGTTACTGATGCTTTATCAGAGCTGACACAGCACGCAGCTGAAGGGCACTGCCACTCAGTTCTTGTGAGCTGCCTCCTCCCCAGGAACCCACTGTGAATGCAGTATTTCACCGCTGTGTTGACCGAACCCCAGGATACCCACGGGTCTCCAAAGGGGCTCACGTTGTTGTGGGAAATACAGCACTTATTTTGTTTACAAAACGTGAACAGGAAGAGCTCATCCAGAGGAACAGCAGCACCGCCACTGATATGCCAATGGCTGCTGGCAGATTTGCTTTCCAATCGCCCTGAATTCACAAATTAAATGCTGATAACACACTTTACTCTTGCCCTGTGCTAGTTCCCTGCTGCGGGGGTGGGGAAAGAAAGGTATTCAATCTCCATCTCAACTCATTAATTTTAAAAAGTTGGCCAGCGTTGGCAAAGTGTTAAGCGTATAAAAATTAATGTTGACAAATCTTTGAGGAGTAGAACGAAACAAAAGAAATCAATTAAGGGAACAGCCCGCAGTGGTATTTTAGAATCTAAATTGCGCTCAGCCTTGCGCTGGAAGTTACCAGCAAAACCCCGTGCCAAGTGGAAATCTCAGGAAGGTCTCAAAATGGGAATTGGTATTTGTTTAAACTACGTGAAGTGGTGATGGGACTCCTCCAGGTCTGTGGGCCCCTCCAGCCTGGGGGGAAAGCTGGGGGCAGTGGGGCCCTATTGGGTGCTGCAGTGATGGCAGAAGCCTCGCTGTGTGTTGCTGGGAGTCTTGCACAAGGGTTCGGTGATGCGCAGCAAGTTGGTCTGTCTGCCCCCCGCTCCGTCGTTGGTGTGGTTTCACTCTTTGCCCTGCATCCCAATGCTGGCTCCAGTGCCTCGTGTGTCAGCATCCTGCTGGTGGTGCAGGAGGGCTGGGGTCTGTGTTGGGCACGGTGGGGCTGGCTCATGGCAATCACTGCCTCCGTGTTCCCTGCCGTGGGGCAGCTCTGCATGCAGGCTGATGGGAGATGTGAGCACCAGCCCCACGTGGCCGTGCCCCAGCGCCCTGACAGCCGCCTTCACCCGAGGGACAGCGCTCCCCGGCCATCAGTGAGTCACTTCTGCTTAGGACAGCGGTATAAATTAATTCGGATGTCTGTGTGATCTTATCAGTGTTATCTCAGGCTTTGTATTTTAAGGCTTCCGTGGCCTTCAGAGTAAATAAGTGTTTTCTCAGGCTGACACACAGACCTGGAGGAGAAGGGCAAGTTGTCGTGGCCGGCGCTGGCGCAGCAGTAGAAATCCCGCAGGGTTTTCACCATCCGTCCTTTCGCTGGGCTGATGTTTGATTGCATCCCACAGCAGCAAGCTGGAGGTGAGCCCAAGGTCCCTCCCCAGACCCACAGCCCCCCTGAGCACCATTCCTGGCAGATGGAGCAGAGGGTGCTCAGAGCCACGTGTGCCCTTATGTGAACACCTGAATCCCCGGGGTCTTCTCCTCTGCTTCGGAGTAAAATAATTCAGTGAAGCAGGTTCCGTTTTTTCCCCCGTGTACTTTCTTGCTGTAGCAATTTGGGAAGACCCACAAGAATTTCAGAGGACTGAGGAAGAAAAATCTCTATTACTGGGGAAGGGTAAAAGAGAGATCCATCAACGGATATCTCGAGCATTCACTTAATTTTATTACTTTAAGCGACTTTATTACCTTCATCTTGCTTTCTGTTGCATTCCAGCACTTATTTAATAAACCCCTCTCTGGTTTTAAATAGCAGTTTAGTTTTTATGGTAATGTTAAACTTAATCAGATGCTCAAATTAGCTTGAAATTAATTATATTGACTGCAATAAACCTTAGCTCCCTCTTCACATCCTGCGCACAGTTCTCCTTCAAGGCTGCTCTAAATGCCATTGAGATACCAAATGGGTTTCAGCCCAGTTCCTGCTGACGAGGGCAGTGCCCGCATTGTCCCCACGCTCAGATGGAGCGGGAACCAATAGAGCCTCTGCCTGGAAATCTGCAACGAGCGTAGAATCGTTAAGGTTGGAAAAGACCATGAAGATCATCTGGTCCCATCACGCTGTGCTCACAAATCCAATGGGCTGCATCAGTCGGGGGGTCGGTGCTTCTTGAAGCAAGGCAGTGTGGGCTTCCCGTGGCATCCCTGGTGGGCTGCGGGCTGCTGGGGGGCTGCAGGGCTCTGCTGAGTGCTGGCCCCATAACTCCTGCCGGTGGTGATGATGGTTTTAACGTGTGACCTCAGCGCCACTGGGCACGCCATGACCTTGGGCCAGAGCGAGGTGAGGAAAGAGGAATCACCCCTGGGATATGAGCTGAGGGGGCTGGGGGCCGTCCTTTGCTGTGCAACCTCCAAATGGCTCAGTGCAGAGCGTGGAGAAAAACCTTTGGGAAAGCTTGGCTGCTGAGGCCCTGCTGTAGCCCTGAGCTGGCTCGTGCTGGTTTCTCCATGCTGATGGCAGTGTTGCGAGCAGGGTGAGCTGCAGAGCTCTCCGTTGCCTTGGCTGAGGGTAAAAACCCTCACCTGGGGTAAAAACCCACTTTACATTGCCAGAACCCACCGACTCTTGTGTCCTGCTCCTGGTGCTGCACGGCAGGGTCATGGCACTGGCGACCCCAGCCTGTGGCACCCGCAGCCTTTCCTGGTGACCCTGCATGTGGGAAGGGCTGTAGCAAGGCCTTGACGGTGGGAAGATGCCTTGAATTGCTCTCCAGGGCTTCTCCCTTGCTGCCAGCAGCAAGCACTGCTCTTCACTCTGCTGCCTGCGCAGCCGTAGCCAGGCCCTACAGCAGCGCCTGCGATTGATAATTGCTCAGTGTTGGTGGAAAGCCATTTATTATTGATGCCAGTTTAGAGGGCTGATGAGCTTAGCATGCCTCGTTGCTCCAAAAGGAGCACTTCCCTGCGTTAACCCCTGCTGCGCCAGCCTCCCGGGAGCTCCGTGCTGACCTTCCGCCTGGCCTCGGAGACACGGGGTGTTAAATGCATTAATGAGAGCTATGCAGTGATGCTGCCAGCGCACGGCCTGCCCGGCTGCTTGCCCCGAAGTCTGCTGTGATTTTGCATTTAAATAGCCGGAGGAGTTTGTAATATTAAGGCATGGTTCATTGCCAGCGAAATTCGGGCTAGGTATACGCTTCACTGGGAGTGCAGACAGCCTGATTCATTGAGGATTCCTGCTAAATCTGCTGTGGGTTCCCAGGGACCTGGAAAATGCATTATGGTAAAAATCAACATGACCTTCTGAAAGCACCGCACGGAGAGTATATCTGTATTACGGCACTGGAGCGGCGCTTGGCTCGGCAGAAGCCTTTCCCATTGTTTGCATTCTGGCTGGATGATAGAAAAGTAATCAAATTAGTATTAAAAAAACACAAATCGAGCAATATCCGCAGACTGTGTTTAAGTTACACGAGATACATTATGGTGTGCACACACGCACGCCCCTGTGCAATTGTCATGTTAAAGCTTGTTTTGCTTTTGATTGGCTCCCAGGCAGAATAACATGGGGGCTGCGATGTAAGTTGCTTTTCCTTTTGGAATGAATAACTCTTGTGGTAAAGCTGACACGAAGCATAAATTTGTTAAATTACATAAACATTATTGCGACCCATAAAATTCAATGAATCCTCGTCGCCTGTTTACTCATGGCTGGC
The DNA here is from genome assembly GCF_019232065.1 of Centrocercus urophasianus. Classification (NCBI taxonomy): domain Eukaryota; kingdom Metazoa; phylum Chordata; class Aves; order Galliformes; family Phasianidae; genus Centrocercus; species Centrocercus urophasianus. Next base: position 385,444 of record NW_024884789.1, read on the forward strand.
TTTACTGTTTGCACAATGTAATTTAACGTGTCAATTTGCTCTCAAATAAAAAACATCTGGCCTTTTGACATGCCAAAAAAGCTGCAGAGACGATCTGAGAATGGAGCTAAAAGCCCAGGCTTTGCATAGCAGTCAGCGAAGGGCTCTGAAGAGGAAGCCAATATCATTCAGATCAATTGATGGCCTCTTGGCAAACCTACTTCTGTAAACCCTGTAAGATTAGTAAATTTTATCCTAATTAAAATTAAGAAAAGCCACGGAAGGCTGGCGCGCGCTTCGCCGTTGCGTCCCCTGCCAGTATTGACATCCATTCTATCGGATTTTTAAACAATCTTATTATTTTGCAATCACGAGTAACAAGAGGAAAATTACGCTTTTATAAGGGATTTTTATTCTGGATGAGCTGCGGAGGCCCGGTGCATTAATTCACCTCCCTAAGCCCCTTAGCTCGCCGTTCTCCTCCAAAACCCCCGATCTGGTGGCGGGGAGCGTCTGGCGGCCGCGCGGCCGCGCTGAGAAGAGCCGTAAATCTGGGCTTAATCCCTAATGAGCAGTAATGCCTCTCGCTCCTCGCCGCGACGCAGCGCAGGAGATGCTGACCTAAATAACACGGGTGTGGGAGCCACATGTGGCACCGATCCGAGCTCGCTCTCCGTGCTCTGCGCTCCCATCTGATGGGCTGTTAGCGCTGATTGATTGAGACGTTTATGATTTGCATAGGAGACAGTTCGTGTAATTACGGATTACTGAATAAAGCCAATTGGTCGCAAAGATTAGCGAGGCCAGGTCCCGCCGGAGCCCCGGGAGAACCTCGCGTCGTTTCTTATTGCTCTTCTCATCTTTGCCGTTGAAAAAACAAAGCGTGGCCCGTTGGGTCGCGGTCTCACGGTGGGCAGAGCCGTGGATGGGAAGCACCGTTCCTGCCCCAGCATCGCCGCGGTCCGGTGCGTGGATGGGAGCGAGGAGCGGGGCTGGGCCCACGGCCAGCTCACGGGGCGGCTGTAAACCCTCTGGAAAAATCAGAGCAGATTCTCACCGTGAAATCAGGGGGTTACAGTGAGTTCAGGCATTGTTTTAATTAAGGGAGAGACATCTCTTCCTTGAGGGAAGGCTGAAATCACGTTAAGGCCGATAGGAAAGATTTCCCATATTGTCAGCAATGGTTAGACACGTTTGTGGGTAAATAAACTGTGATTTCTTTTCACCCGCTAGGAGAACACACAATATTTTCTTTTAAAGTATATGGGGCTGGCGGTGGTTTTGCTCTAATCAAGTTCTTGGCATTTCATCCAGGCTTATAATGGGACTCAAGTAGTTGCACATTTTCGGTAATTGGACTCGAGTAATTGCACATTTCTCTAAATGATTAATGAACAGAAATAGAAAGTTTGAAAAAAGTTGCCTGCGACGCTGCAGGAGCCGTAACGTCAGCAGTGCTGGGGGTGGGACTGCTGTGCAAACGGTTACAGACTGATGGCCAGGGGCTGTGCAGGGGGGGAGGACCCTCACCGTGCACGGGGTGCAGTCAGGGGAGAGCAGGATACGGCACAGAGCTTTGTAGGGCTCAGCAGGTGGAGGAATGATGGAGCTGACGTGCCAGAGGTGATCCTGCCAAGCGGTGCTCTATCATTTCATTTCTCACCACAGATCAAAAGAAAGAAAGAAATTCCAATGCATGGATTTCTGTCTTCTTTTTTTTCTCCTGCAGAGCAGCTATTGCACGATGACTTCTGCTTTGTTTGTGTCCTGCAGCTACTGAGTGGGTGACTCCTCTCACTCCACACTTACTCTCATTATAGAGCAGAATTTGATATGAGCGTCAGCAACACGTGGTGCGAATCAGCTGCTTTGGAAAGGGGGAAACAACAAGGGTGGTGGGTACCCATATGTAAAACCTGACTGCAGACACGACAAGGGGAAGGCAGATTCTGCGTATTGCAGTGCTGGATCTGGAAGTACTTATGCCTCCGATGACGTTTGCTGCGCTGCATGGAAAGACCTGCAGCTCCCCGGGATCTGCAGCGCGTGGCCAGATGTGGAGCGAGGTGGTGCATGGAAGTTTTTGAGGGAACAAGTGCACATCTGCTTAAAGCTTGGGTTCTGCACCCTAAACTTGGGTTCTTCACCCAGTGTTTGGGCCCTTCACCCAACACTTTGCGTCGTGCACCTGACGCCCCCCACGACTTCAACTGAGCCCCTCCTGAAGCTGTTATGTGCTGATGTTGGTAAAAAACGCACTTCCCAGGGACAGATTTCTGCTTTGCCCCTCTGGGTGAGCCCTCTCACCGTGTGATTCACCAACAGCCCATGTGCCCACTGTCTGCAGCTCTGTGTCATCACTGACGCTGTGTGTGCACGGTTGTGTGATGCTACTTGGCTTTCCAGGGGCTGGCACTGGCTGGAAACAGGTTGTTTGGCTGTAATTTTTGGCTGTATGTTTTGGCCAATGGCCTTTTTTTTTTATTATTATTTTTTTCTTCCTGTCAGGGTGGGATTTGCTGCAAGGGAAAGGGGGCGATGCTTTTTTTTACAGATGTGCCAAGAATTACACTCCATCAACCAAGCTTCCCACTGCCAGGACTCAGGAATCAATGAAAAAAAAAAAAAAGAAATAAAAGGGAGATGAAAGATGGTGGTTTAGATTAGGAGAGAAATATTTTTGGGGAAAAAATGTACTGCAGGCTTTGCTTGGCTCCCACCATGCCCGGGGGCTCCCGACCCCTACCATGGTCTGGGATATGTGCAGCACAGCATGGATGCGTCCATCCTGGCACAAGCTGGCCGTGCTGAGCAGCAGCCAAGCAACAGCAAAATAGGATTTATAATACCCTCAGCTTTACTCCCCAATTTTGGCTTTGAAGATGAATGTTTGCTGTGCTGTTATTCATTTATACATTATTTTTCCTATCTCCAGAGAGGCCCCGTGCTTCCCCCCCCCCACCCCACACACACACAAAGCATTTATTTCTGTTTCTAAAAATCCCATCAGCTCTTCCTTCAAAGTTCCTACACGCAATCAGCCCTCTGCATTCCCATGCAAACACTTCCCGATGCAGATGCAATCCTTGTGGTGTGAGTTCACAGCAGGTGAGAAATTCCTCTGGAGCCCATAAAGGCACAGAGCTTCCCCGAAGTTCTGCATGCTGCGTGCGTTTGGGTGGATGGGATGGGTGGGACTAAATGGGACATGGGAGGGGACATGGGAGGAGATGTGGGGCATGGGGAGGAGATGTGGGGCACAGGAACAGCCACACCATGCCTTGCAATATGCCCTGGGAGGTGGAGCAATAACATGTGCAATGGGCTGTTGCAAAAGGAACGATGAATGCAAACGAATTGGAGAGGGTTTTATTATTAAAGGGAAGATTGATGGTTCAGCTATCTGGTGTGGGAAAAGCCAGTGTCCTGATTAAATGTAATTATCTGCAGCACTAATAAAAGCTTGCCGATTTCCCCGGGTCGTGCTGCCCTCTGCTTTAGCTGCACACACAAACATTAATAAGCAGCAGCTGTGAGAGCTGGGAGAGGAGTTCAGGAGATGCTCATCACACCAGGCACTTGCTAATTGCTGGTCAAGGACGAACACGTCGCTTATCACAGCTGCTGTTAAGCTGGCCTTGCAGGGTGAGGTGTTTTGCTCTGCTCCAGGCTGCAGTGTGGAGATGGAGCAGTTTGTCTCTGCATGAGTGCCTGGAAAGAGAGGAAATGTGGCTCAGCTCTGGCTGCCTCCAAGAAAAAATGCACCTGTCTGGAGGAGGGAACTGAGGGTCTGTCTTTGTGTGCACAGAGAGGTCAGCGTGGTGCCCTGTGCTCCTGCAGCTACAGGCAGCGATTGGTGCTCTCCTCACCCCAGGAAATGGCACGGGATGCAATTGGGCAAGATAATGATGGGACGATGGTTTGGCGAGGTAATGATGGGGTGGCGGTGGGATGGTGATCTGGTGGACTAATGGTGCTGATGACCTCAGAGCAACAAGAACAAAGGCTGGGCTAAGGCAAGGAGGAATTATCTGAAATGAGATGGCTGGGAGTGCTTTGATCTGCCATTGTTTTAATTACTGCCTCTAATAAGAATTTGAGATTCTGGATAAAGGATACTTGGATCAACCACGTAATGAGCTTTCCTTTAGCGGAGGTGTGAGTGAACCTGTGGGTTGTTCTCTGAAACTGCCCAGTTGTGTCAGCAAGGGCTGGGCTGTGCTGGGAAAGGAGCGGGGAGCAAGCAGAGGCACAGCTCTGTGCTCACTGCTGGGAGCACAAGAATGCTGCTCCAGCCTTCCTCAAAGCAACACCAAGCACTGCAGGCTCCATCACCTTTAGGGGATGCTTCCAGCCTGCTCTCCTCCATCTTCCTGGAGAATTCGAGGGACCTCTGAGATCTGGGGCACAAAATCCCAGGAAAAGGCACCTCAACCTGCCTCCATTCCTCCTTCTTGGGACTGGATTTCTGTGCTAGTGCTGGTGGGTCAGACTGAATGCATGTCCTCCTGTCTTTGGATGCGGTGAGGTTGACGCACAGCACCGTGCTGCTGTGCCAGAGCCATGCTGTGGGTCCTGCAGGCAGGCTGTGTCCCAGGGATGTCACGGGGGCTTCAGTTGCAGTACATTTTTCAATTCTGCCTGACCAGGGGATAAATAGAGGGAATTTTCCCCTGGATGCATCTGTAAACGATTTCCAGTTGGGAAGCTATCATTTTTCTAATGGCCATGTTTGCTGTAAATTCATGGGCAGAGCCTCAGAGCCCTGGGGCTCAGTCCAGCTCCCATCAAAGCGAGTGGAAATGGATTTCTGCTTCCCGCAGTCCTCACCAGAGCTGGATTGGACCATCATGTTGCTGTTCCAAAGCACGGGGTGAGCTCAGGGTGGTCCCTAAATAATGGCCATTAACAGTAGGGACTGGCAGACGCTGCCCTGGGTCCATGCTGTTGCCAGAGCCATTAACTCAGGCTGCTTTTCCAGCACTGTTCTTCAGACAGTATTGCACCTTGGGGTGAGTGAGAAGCAGGCCTGGAGGCGATGCTCAGGGCTTGCACTGCAGTCTGACATCTCTCCCACAGGACAAGAGAAACCCTTTGGGCATCACATCTGGCACCCAGCATCAACCTGATTTTGTAGCTCAGTAAGATGCACCTCATTCACTTTTTGGTCTCTTGCTGGTGGCTGGGGATGGCAGGAGCCCACCTGGGCACAGAGGGAGCAGAACCCAAGCACTGTGGCCATGGGCTTGTTCCACCCTCTGTGATGGTGTGGGGTTGTGGGGCTGTGGGTGAGCTGCTGGGGCTGGGGAGAAGCACAGCTCTGAGGGGCAGCTCTGGCTGCTGGCAGGGACGCAGCTGAGCTCACAGCTCTAACAATCCCAGCCCTTCTGCCTCTCTCACCTCTTGCCCATCAGGGAGGAAAGCTGATTTTTTTTTTTATACTTTTTTTTTTGCAATTTCATTTACTAGAGGCTGAAAGATTGCTGTACAGGACCGGCTCCTGTGTCCTCCAGCTAGTTAGAGTGCAATGCTGCTTAAATTGTCTTTTTGATAACTGTTCTGGCTGTGAGAACAGAGGTTTCTGTGGGGAATTCACACAGCGCTGCCTCCAAATTCCCCGATCCTTCATATTGCAATATTACTCTTTACCTAGCAGAAGATATTCCTAATCGGCTTCACAAAAAGCAATAAAGCCCTTCAACACTTCGTTGGCTTTGACATTTAAGGCACGCAGCAGGTGGAGGAAGGTGCTTGGTGGCCTCGTGGTGCTGCCGTGCAAGCAGGGACATGACCAGGCTCCTTGCTACCAAGCAGCCAGTGGGAAAGTTCAATTGCAATGCTTTGTTGCATCTGTTATCAGTTTGGTCTATCTGGTTTGCAGCATTCAGGTCTACCTACGTGCTATCAGAGAGTTCATGGTGTAACAAAGCACAGTTTGGATGGGGTTTGGGGCAACCAGGTGTGGTGGGAGGTGTTCTTGTGCACAACAGGGGGCTGGAACTGGGTGAGCTTTAAGGTCCCTTCCAACACAAACCATTCTGTTTCTATGATTCTATGACCTATCTCACGAGATATCACCTGATCTTATAGGGATCGATCAATCTTAAAGAGCATCAACACATCTTGTGGGGCATCGATCAGTCTTATGGGGCATTGATCCACCTTATTGGGCATCAGTGCATCTTACAGGGCATCAGTCCTTCCTATGAGGCACTGATCAGCCTCATAGAGCATCAATCCAACCCTCTTTAGCAGGAGGTTGGGCTAGATGATCTCCAGAGAGATCTCCCTTCTAACCCCTATGAGATTCTGTGATTTTCTGATCCATCTTGTGGAGAATTGACCCACGTTTGGGGTACTGACCCACCTTATAGAGCATCCCCCAGGGCTGACTGCGGCTCTCCCATCACGTCCAGGACTGCAGGCAGCCTAGCTCCATGCTGGTTAGGTGCAGAGCATGTGGGGCTGCGCTGGTTGTTGGCCAACAAGCAGCATCGAGCCCTTGTGCCTCCCTATGGCCACAGGTCCTCTGGTTCCTCCTCTGGCCCGTGATCCTGGATGGCTTTTTCCCACCTCGGCAGCTTTCTGCTGCAGCTCCTGTGCCCCAGCTGCAGTGGCTTAGTTTTATGAGCCTGCAACTGCAGCCACTAACTGCTGCCTACAAGCCCTGGGAGGATTTCAGCTGGAGTAGGAGTAGCGTGCAGAGCATCCTGGCGCGATGCCGCTTCTCCTATAAAGCGTCATGTTTCCAAATGGGTAATTACTGCACTGGGATTTATGCAGTACTTCCTTTAAGTGGTTGTGTGGGCTGCCATTCCTCGATGAATTAAAAAGAAAGCAGAAAAAAAAGGAGCTGAATCCAGTGGTGCTGCGAGTTCAGGGCAGAAATGAGATCAGCTTGCTCTGCCCTTACCTGGCAATAATAGGAAAGTGCTCTTTCAATTGAGCTGTTCCATTCTTTTGCCCTGAGCTATAAGAAGTAGATTGGATGAAAATTATCAGGCTCCCTGTCTAGAATAAATATTCTTGAAATGGAGCAAGTCATAAATAAGCGAGCAGCAATATCCTGGGTTATGAAGATATAATTTCTATCTTTAATAGCTGAGTAGGCCCCAGGGACTGTCTGGAAGTGGCCTGCCTGGCCCCAGTATTGATGAGGGGAAAAATACAAATAAGCAAAAAAGCTTTTGTTTCCTTAACCCTGAAATTATTGATACTTTGAGGCAAATCATGAGGCGCTGTGGCCGAACCCTGCAGGTCCCTCTGCTGCAGAGCAGCCGTAGGTGGCGGCAGCATCAGATGGGATCTGGCTCTGGGTTCACCCTGTAGCATTGCTCTGCTGAGGGCAGAAGCAGAGGATATGGCAGCGGTGGCAGCGTGCATGGGGAGGGACAGGACCTGCCCCATTTTGAGTTGCCCTGTTGTCCCAGCAGGGATAATGGCACAAAAGGAGTGCCTTGATTTACCCAACTGCCAGCCCTTACCCAACTAAGCCCAGCCCTTAGAAGTTGCAAGGTGGGACAATAATTAATAAGAGTTGCCTGGATGAAGCTCCAAATTTGATGGGATTAGTCTTAATGGTTTTATTTTTAAAAGCCATTTAATTACTAATCAGCTCTCCCTTACCAGCTAATGTGTGCTGGTGCTGTTAAAGCAGTCTGCGAGGGGGCTTTGCTGGCGGCAGCTGGGTGGCTCGCAGAGCTCCTTACTGACATCCTCCCCTGAGCCGTGGCTGAGCCGTCTGCACGCAGCTCCATGCAGCAGCTGCCCCCAGATGAGCCCCAAAACACAGCAGCTGCACAGCACCACGTGTCAGCGTGCCCACTTTTGCTTCTGGAGCAGAACCAGGGAGGGGTGCAATGTCCCCATGATGCTTGCAGCTTGCACTGCCCGGATCGGGTGCTCACCCAGCCCCCAGCCCATTAATTTCTAACACAACGGAAGACGTTCCTTAATCTTTTAATTATATGGAGTGACGTGGCTGAAATAACTCCTTTCATTTCTGGGCCACTGACATGATTAAGAACTGAGGTCTACTGTTAGGGGGAAAAAAAAACACGGTGTAAATTGCCCATAATGTGAGATCTGTATCACCTTCCCCTGAAAACCCCAAGCGACGGAGCACCGCGAATCCATCACACGAGGCTGGTTAGGGGAAGATTGCACCATTATTAAATTATATGTTTTTTAAAAACGACACGCTGATCTGTTTCGTACCAGTAAATATGTGATTTACATTTAATTCTGAGTAACCTTTCCATGATCAGTGAGGTGTGAAGGAATTTAATGACACAAAGCTACATTTATGAAGAGACCATTCATATTCATTAGGCTCACGCATTAACAATCCTGCCAGTGACATCTCTCTAGCATGTGCTTTATTACTGCAGTTCACAGCGGCTCAGAGCAGGGTGAGCTGCAGCTGCACATCCGTGCACGGGTACCCGTGGGCAGCAGCATCCAAAAAGGAACATGGGCCTGGAAATCGTGCCCAGGTTGGGCAGGGAGTGTCCTTCTGGTTCAGAGAGAGGATTGGGATGGAAAAGAGTCTACGGAGGAAACTCTGGGGTCATCATCTCCATAGGTGTACCAAAACTGAGGGGATGTGGCACTGAGAGGCAAGCTGGGATGGATAGGTTGCGATTGGGTTTGGGGATCTGAGAGGTATTCTGCAACCTTAATGACTCCACTCTACTGCATTCTATCCTACCCTAACCTGTCCTATTCTATCCCACCCCATCTATGATTCTATTGTTCATCGTTTTCTTTGAAGCAACCCGAAAATGAAGAACAAAGGAAAACCCCAGAGTGGCACCACTGCCTGAGAGAGCACAACTCCAGGTTTGGATGTGGACAGTCCTCCTGATTCGAGCTTGGCATCCCAGATAATGGGCCACGGATGGAAAAAAAAAGCAAAAAAGAATATGGGGGCATACAGTTCTGCTTCCCTTAAGTGACGATAGGGACCTGCTGGGGTCCCATGGCTGGATACAAGCTCATCTTCACAAAAAGATGTGCCATTCCCTGAGGAAATTAAAACGTGGCTGGTATTGGAATACTTCCTGCGAGCCCCTGCCTGATGGGGAAGCAAATGAACCGCAACTGTCTGCATTGAAAAATAATTGGGCATATTAGGTTGCCATTAGCAATCAGAGCAGAGGCGGGCTGCAGGCAGTGCCTTTTTCTGCCCAGGGACATGGCCTGGGGGGTGACCCATGCAGAGAGGGAAAGTGGGGACATCTCTGTGGCATTTGGGATGGTTTGTGCCATGGGAGAGGCTGCTGCTGGTGTTCCCACGTGGCCTGTGTGCATTAAGCATTAAGCATTTTGCAACATGTTACACAGCCACCACTGCAACTGTGTGCAGTGCTTGGATTGCAAAAAGGGAACCATCCTGGAACACTCGTGAGGTTCTGTTCATTTGTCTGGCTTTCCATCTTTGACCCAAAGGCTGTGGGAGTCCCACAGCTCTGCAGGGTGGAAGTGCTGGGCTGTTGAGTTCTCCTGAGTGTTGCACCAGTGATGCACAGAGGAGGGCACAAAGCAATGAGCTCCTGCAGCCCTGCTGCGTGGGGAGGGGGCCCAGTGCAGAGCCGCTTTCCTGGGGAGGATGCTGCCTAAAGCAGATGACATTGCAACGTGCCCACTTTCAGAGCAGGCAGAAGTAGCTTTACGGGCTGCCTGCAAATGAAACATTAATTAATTTACCAGCAGGAAGGATATAAATAACTAAATCAGATGGTGCGACTTATTCATGAGGTCCTGATGGAAGGCAATTGTTATTCCTGGCTGTGCAGGTTAATGAACACGGGCTCCCTTTCCCAGCACTGTGCTCTGCCAGGCATGGTGGCACGCTGCTGTCCCACCTGGCCTTGGGGGTTGAGCATGCCCTCCCTGTGTGCTCCATATGGGGATGGGGTGGCCTCACACAGCCCCGGGCTGGGACGTAGGGATTAACTGCAGCTTTTTGAGGCTTTAGTTCTGTGGCATCCTTAATTTGTTGGGAAGCGCTGAGTACATTGCTCTGCTGAGACTGTCGCAGCGTAAATTGGGCTTTGTGAACGCACATTTGTCTTCCTACTCATTACAGCAGCAATGGATGCTGGGCCAGGAGCACCCCCAGAGCACCCACTTCTGACCCCACCGTGCTGGGATGGGCACTGCTGTGGTGCTGCGATGCTCACTGCCTCAGGCTGCTTCATTGGGGCTGTGGGTCAGCACTGCCTCTGCTATGGGATGCCCGGGGCACCTCCTGCCAATGCAAAGAGAGACACCCCCACGCCATGCAGAGCCCTGCAGCTCCTGCTTTCCACCGGCAGCTCTTGCCTCTCTTCCCCACGAGCAGAGATTTGCCACAATGTGCCGCCTTTTCATTTGCCAACGCTTAAAGGGATTGCAAAGATTAGGAGATTTCCATTTAGCAGCAGGCAGGCAGTATGTCAGACAGCCTCCTGCTCGAGAATGGCAGGCGCTAATCAATAACACCGCGCCACAGCCCACAAAAACTGCCCTGAAGTGAAAACCATACTTTTTTTTTTACAAAGGGGAAACTAAAAACAAATATAAACAAATAAGAGCGAGCTCACCCCAACCATCTCTGCTTTCAGTTTCTGGGAGTGCGTGCACTCGGTTAATGAGAGCGGGGAAAGGGCAGGAGAAAACCTGCTTAATTTGAAGCAGATGCTGAGCCCGTCCTCCCGGCGTGCCTCCCAGCTCGCTTTGCCCTCCAGCTGCAGCTGGGTGAGCAGCATCACACAGCACTGCGTACAGATGCACATTTGGCCAAGCAGTGCTATGGGCCCGAGCCCATGCACAGCTCTGGCCCCACGCACACGTGCAGCCCGGCGTTGACCCACACAGCGCCGCTGGGTCCCGACGGTCGGCAGTGAGATATCATTGTCATTCAGCGTGGTGCAGCTTTTTTTCCCCCCCTCTCTTTTCACTTTGATTGGAATGCAGCCTCCTGGGAGACATGAACTCATCGCAAATGGCTTCCCAGGGATAGGAACAAATGAAATGTAACAAATCTCCATTTGCAATTTTGGGGGCACGTGACTGGAATGGGAAACGGGGCGGCGGAGCTGAGCTTCCCCGGTGCATTACGGAGCAGCTAGTGGCTGCTGCCTGCTAAAATAAACCCTTTATCACCTTCATCCTTCATTTCCAGCACAGCTAAATAACACGGCCAAGCAGCGCAGCACGGCCCATTCAGCCTGGAACTTCTGCTTTCCCAACCAGCACAGAAGGAGAAATGCTTTATTTCAGCTCTCTGCTGGGCTCTGTCCCCCCATGCTCACAGCGGGGCTCTCCTGCCCCATGCAGCCCCCTATGACCCAAATCGCTCCCAGCCCTGAGCAGAGCACAGCCCTTTTCCTGCCCATTGCAGAACCACCTCCCTCCCTCTGCCTGCTGCCAGCAGTGCTCACTGGGTGACTTTTTCCCCAGGCAAAGCAACTCTCGCAGGTGCCATAAAGTGCTTAAGCAACATTTATCCCCAGCGCTCAGCATCTCCACGGTCCCCTGGTGTAAGGATGCTTTACCCATGCTGGGATGAAGCGATAGCAAGCAGAGGGTGTGCACCAGCCCAGCACCTGCTGCTCTGCAGGGATGCTCTGTGCCTCCCCAGAGCTGTCACCACACTGCTTGTTAGCCCTGAGCACACTGAGCCCAGCACTCGGGTGCCACGTATTCCCTGGTTTGGCTCAGGGGCAGCTTTGGTTTCCTCCGTGAAGGTCCTGGCACTGCAGGTGTTGCACAGCTCCACGACCGCAGCTTTGAGTTATTTTTGGTTCTTTGTGATTAACAAGAAACGTTTGGGCTTTGGGATCTGGGGTTCTTTTTTGGCTTCTTTTCTACATCTATCTGAGTGCCTTTGGCAACTGAACACAAACGCTGAGGCTGACGAAGAACAGATGCAGTCTTACAAAATACATTAACCAGTCCTTGGGGTCAAGGAGACGTGAAAGCAAATGCAAAAATCCCTGGGTTTGCATGGTAGGTTTGGGAAAGCCCTGTCTTGCCTCAGCCCCTGGGTCACCCATAGCCATGCCCCCAGTCTGCCCGGCCCAGAGCCCCAGGCAGCGTCAGCTTTTTGTGTGTGTTTTTTCCTTTTTCTTTTTTTTCCTTTTTTTTTTTTTTTTTTTTTTGTTTTTTTTTTTTTTTCCAGGAAGAGAGTTAATTTTAACTGAACAAACAAAGAAGGAAGCCACTGCTAATTAGACACAGATGAATCTCGGCTGGCTCCCTGGGTGTTCCGGGAGCTGTTTTTCCAGAGCTAATAATCCAGCCTACAACAATGAATGAAGCAGATATTGTTTGTTGTCGCTAATAGATGCTGATGATAACTCTATCCGCAGCGCTGAGGCTTGCACCAGGTAGTGCAGGTCGCACAGTGAGCTGGTGGCAGGGGAAGGGCAGGGCTGGGTGCCCTGCAGGTGCTGCCCGCTGCCCGTTGTGCTCCTTTGAGCCAATTTGCTTTCCCTGAGAGCTGCGGCCACGCCAGCACATTGCTTCAGTTTTGGGTTTGGATGCAGGAATGGTGCATCCTTAACTCTGGGAGGGTGACTTTCACCCCACAGCAGAGCAGGGCAGAGTGGGTGTGAGTGCATGGAGGAGCCATGGCTGCTGATGGACTCGGGACCTGCATCCCCCCACCTGCTGGCTCCTGCCCCAGGACCCCACTCCTTGCATCCTGTAGTACTTCATGGTTACGTGATGGAGAAACAGCCCCTCTAATGAGCTGTGTGCTTCTGATGAGCTGCTTGCCCTTCCCATGCTACAGACCGAGGCACGCTGCCACGTGTGCTGTGCAGCAGGAACTCAGCTGAAAAAAACCCTCGAAGACTTCACGGTGTGGAACACGAGGGGATGGCACAGAGCACTGCCTGCCTGCGCCGCCCAGCCACCTCTGCTGTGCCTTTGGGCTCCAGGAGTGTTTCCCTGGGGAACTTCAGCAGCAAAACCCCAAGCCGCTTGTTTCGAGATTCTCTTCTCTTGACAACGCCTGCTCTGATTTGTTAAAGAAATAATAGTAAAAGCGGAAGGTGGCCTGGGGGCACTTTGTTCCAAGCCGGCTTCCTTATCATTTACCGCCTGCCTTGCAGCTGGTGGCCGTGTCTGACCCCGCAGCGTGGCAGTGCACGGCTGTGGGACGCAGCGCTGCAGGGAGCTGAGCCGTGGGCACAGCGCAGAGCGGCCGTGGGCTCCGTTCACACGCAGAGCAGAGCGGGCGACGCCGGCTGCGTGAAACCAGAGCTGCTATGCAAATGGGATGGAAAAACTGACTGCACACAGGGCCCGGTGCGGCTTCGCCTTCTTGTATCGAGGCAGTTTCTAACCAAGTGTTTTCTCTCTCTGTCTCTTTTTCCCCCTAAGTGTCAGAGAAGCCATTTCATGAGGTCTCTGCAGAGCCGGTTCCTAATCAGCCTTTAATTTGCCGTCTTGCATGGAGGGAAGGGCTATGAATCAGCAACAAGATTCAAAAGCAGACTCGTTTTCCAAGCTACAAAGCGGAGAGAAGTGCAGAATGCTTGGATCACAGTGCCAGGCCCTGTGGTCACCTCATGATGATTTGAGTCGTTGGAACCACAGAGGGGCAGAGCACAGTGCTGCTGAATCACAGCTAAGGCAGGAGATATCGAACGCAGCCTGAAATCCGCGCCTAGTCGGGAAGATCTTCAGGCGTGTAATTACCTCTGAGCACATGCTTAGATGCCTTCTGAGCGGCGATGCTCAGCTGAATGAGGGCTGTAATTATGGGCAGCTACCGTACACATGTTTACTACCCACGAGGCGTGCCTGCCCTGGCGTGGGCACTCCGTGCTGCCTGGTCTGGCATGGAAGCATCCAAAAATGTCCTCTCAGAAAGAGCGGTGATGTACCAGCATGGGCTGCCCGGGGAGGGGGGTCACCATCTCTGGAGGTGCTCATGGAATGTGGAGATGTGGCACTGAAGGACACGGTGTGATGGGTTGGCCTCGGGCTGGGGGATCTCAGAGGTTTTTTCCTACCTTAGTAACTCTGTGTTTCTATGATCAGTGGAGCAAGGCGAGGGCCGTAAGGCAAGGGGAGCATCTCAGAGCGCAAGGATTCCAGCAGCTGCAGTGGGAGCAGGACCTTGCACTCCCTCACCCGACATTCCCCAGGAGGATGAAGCACGAAAACACGACAAAGGCTTTGGAGACGGGACGATGTATTTATAGCCAAGGCTTTCATGTCACAGAATGCAGGAGGCCAAGCTAAACATGCCGAGGCTGCAAGAAAGCAGGAAACGAAACTGAGACACCAGTGCCAAAGCCACTGAGTGAGAGCAGGGGCCAATGTGAGTGGTGTGGCCCCATCCGTGGTGGGGTCACCCACCCCTCCCCATCCCAGCACCGAGGGCTTAATGGGCTGTGATATTCCCCTTCCCACTTGTCTCTGTCCTATACTCTGGGGAGGGGTGGTTAGAGGTTTTGCAAAGCAAATACGGTGCTGGTTTGCAAACTGTGCAGGCTTTCCAGGGGCTCTGCACAGAGCAGCACTGGTGCCCTGCGGCACCAACTGGAGGGCTTCTCCCTTCTGGGTGCTCCTCCCCTCTTTCCCAGAACCTACGTGCTCGGGTCAACCTCTCCTTGCACCCTAAAAAATTCAACCCTTACCTTCAAAGTTTCCCATTTAGCTGCTTTCACAAACATGACATTAAAATGTCAAACAGATGTTGTGTGTGATGGATCCACAGGGTCTGTCCTGGAGGCACTGGCGCCTGCTCCTGAAAAAGGAGCAACCACAGCCAGGGATGCTCGAGGCACTGGGAGCACTGTGCCCTCAGCTCCTGACCTCGGCAAAACCCTGCTCAGCTCTGCTGGCTTCCTCCAAACTTGTTACCTGAGTTAAGAGGATATTTTCTGTGTATGACAGATTGCAACACCGAGCCTGGAACCAGAACAACACTGATTAAAGAACAAACCCCACACTTAATGTAGTGTAATGATTTCCACCTAGCTTAATGGCTGCGAAACAGAAACAAGTTATCGCTAGCACATCAAAGCGCTGGAAAAATGTAGTCAACGGTACCTCTGAGCTATTATGCATATCAAGTGGCAAGATATCATCGTGAATAATAAGGGATCTGCAGCGGGGTTGCACAAACAGCAATGAAGCAATGCTTACCTTACCACGCACCCTCCTCCCGGGGTACATCAAAAGCCCAAAGAGAGGGCAGCAGATTTCCAAAGAGCTGCGCATCCAGAAGTGGTTGGAGGAGGAGATGTGTGATGTCCTGGGGATGAGGCCGGGGTGCAACACAGTTCAGCAGCCACAGCAGTGGTTGGCACGCAAGCTCAAGCGCTGGAGGGAAGAGCTTTCTGTGTCACCAGGTCTGACATAACCCCAACTGAACTCTCGATGCTCTCAGGTTTGGAGCCCAAAGCTTCGCACACCTGGGAACTGCTACGTCTTCCTCCTAAGCTTTCTTCTCCACCAGTGTTTTCCCCAGTAAGGGGCAGGGAGTTCAGTGGGGGGCAGGAGTGCGGGCTCAGCTGCAGCACTTTTTTAAAGTTATCTCTTTTATTTTCAAAGTTACCTTCGTAGAGCATTGGAAAAGCCATTAGGAATGTTCACCTCTGCTTTATGTGTCACCATAAGCCTTCTACACTCCAAGCACTGCCCATGTCAGTGTCTTTCCAACGAGCAGCAGGCTGTGTGCCCCCGGCCCCACATCCTGCAGGAGGATGGAGGCTAATGGATGGGGTTAGTGAGAGTCACAGCCGAGGCTCAGCCCCCTGGCACCAGCCAGCCCCGCCACCTCGATCTGCTTAGTAAGGCATTTGCAGTCTTCAGCAATTACAGCACAAAGAAAGAAATGCACTTGACTTGCAAATAGCGTTGGGCAACCAATGAGTCTCTGTACCCACAGAGCTAGCGCTGAGGCTTACCACGCCGGCTTAGTCTGACACAGTTAAATTTTCGCAGCGAGTGCTGATGACAGAGGATTACAAGAAGGAACAGTCCATCCCAAATAAATGGTTTCACTCGAGAGCTGCAACCCAATTTGCTAATTCCTCTGGTATTTCTGGCAACAGCACCACTTGCTGTGCTCTCCCATACTAATGCGTTCCTGGACTGGTGCATCCATCTGTGGGGTTATTGTGATTTTGGGAGGGATTAAACCCTGGCCCATTACCTCAGTGTTACCAAACGTGTTGTGAGTTCTGAAAAAGGAGGGATTGGGCAGGAAAGCTAAGTGGCACGGGGACGGGAGCACCTGTTGCAGCTACCCTAAGGCCCTGGGCTGGGGATGGGAACAGAGACCAGTGGCACTTCAACTCTTGCCACTTTGCCTTGCTGCTTCCCAGGGTTTTTTTTCCATGCAGAGAACGCTATGAATTATGGAGGGACACCTGCCCTGTGCTGTCCCTGCATCCCTGCTGCCAGGGGCAGAACCACCCACCCAGCTGCCTCTTGGTGAGCGGGATGGCCATCACGAAGAGTGCTTTAACTAACGGTGCTCTCAGTATAACTCAGAGAGGAACCCACCCCATTGGGATGGGACCTTCCTGGCTCCCAAACCCTCCCCAGACCACCCAGAGCAGCACTGGAAGGCGTTGCCCCACCTACACCTCCGTCACAACAGAGGTGGATTCACATCCTGGAGATGTGCAATCTCTGCCTCTCAGGCACGTGTCTGGACACGGGGTGCTGCTCTCCACACCCCGAAACGAAGAGCTTGAACTTCATGCATGAACTTCACTCCCAATGCTCCCGATAGCTGCACTTGGAGGTGTTTCCACTGGGAGGTATTTCCACTGGGAGGTGTTTCCATTTGGAGTTTTTTTCCCTTTGGAATTATTTCCATTTGGAAATGGCTCTCATGCTCCACACGCGGTAGCAGTGGCCCAATGTCACGTGTGTGCATAATCCTCTGCCGGGAACAAAAATAAGACAAACATTCAGATTAAATGGAGCATTAAAATAAGATCAAGATGGTATTAATATTCAATTAGAGCCAATCAGGGGAAGGCGAAGGCCGACTCCTCCATTATTTCTTTGTTTGCAGGGGCCTTTCCTCCCTGCTGGAAGCCAAGCACTGTCCCTGTGCCCTCATGAAATGCAAGGATGGCAAGCAAAGCACGCAGCTCCTGCATGGTGTGGGGGAATGAGCAGAACGAGCCATCCAGACTGGGGAAGAAGCTGCAATTCTGGGTGCAGCTCCGTTCCCTCACTGCCATTCCCATCTCACAAAGGCAAGCTGGAATGGTGGGGCTTGTTTGTGCTCCAAGGCTGCACATGAATAAAACATCTCCAGAGCACAGGCTGCCTTTGTCTCGCTGGGAGCCGGGTGCTCTGGTTTTTGCCATGTGCGCACAGCTCGGGCAGCAAGATTTTAATGGGACACTGCCTGAGACCAAAATAAATGAGGAATTGTTCTGTCCTTTCCTTCCCTGCTGAGGGAGGCTTCCTTCAGCCAGGCTGAGCCCCTTAACTCCTTGTGTGCGGTGCTTGGGGAGCGCTTCCTCCCAGCGAGGCCACAGCCACCACCGCTGATGCTGCACATCTTTGCCTCGATGCAGGGGAGAGCAGCCCTGTGGGTGCCAGCCCGTCCCACTGCTGGCTTTCTGCTGAACAAAAAGATAATCATCTTCATCAGAAATGAGTCACAGCGGGGCTGGGATGAGCCCACACACAAATGCTGCTCCGTGGGGTAGCAGCAGTGCTGGCTGCCAGCACCCAGCCCTGAGCGTGCTCGGCACAGGGAGATGGGGGTCCCTGGAGTCACAGTGGGGAAACATGCCTCCAAAAATGAGGTTTTGCCTCCAAATGTGCCTGGGATTGAATGTGGGAACAGGAGAGCCAATCTGGCCTTGGTTCCCCCAGCCCAGAAATAACGGGGTGAAAATCACCCTCTAGCAAGGCCACGCCACGGGCAATGGGGAAGCAGCACTTAGGTAATAAGTAATCATAATAATAATGAAGTCATTCACAAAGAGCCTGTTTAGGCCCAGCACAGCCCTAGAGCTCCCCACCCCAACCAGAGCTGTTCTCCCCTTGCCTGGCACATGGTGCAGAGCTGGGGACACACCATTGGGACATCCCACGTCCCTAGGTCCTCACGTCATTATGGCCCTGGCATTGGTGTCAGTGGGAGCCTGGAGTTGGCGAGGCTGTGGGGCTGCTTTTAAGTGCTTTGTGGGGTAATGGAACCTCTGAAATGGTACCAAAATGTGACCAGGATGCGCTCTACTCTTAAACTCTTCCTACAGCTGAATCCTCCCCAGCCCTGGTTGGCTTCAGAAAAGCTGTTGAGATGAACGAACGATGAAAAGATCTGATTTTCCCTTCCAGTAACCATTCTGATGGCAGCACATGAGCGACAACGTGTTCCTTCCAAGCAAGCGGGTTAGAACTGGAGACAAGGGTATTTTTTTTAATCCCCACCCAAGAGTGATTTCAGCATCTCCTCTGCGAGCGCCCCCCAACCCCCCCTGCTCTGCCCCCATATCCACATCTGCAAAACTGCCCGGAGCTGCTGCTGCCTGCGGGATGCAATGCACATCTACAGGGCTGTGGTTATGGGATGGAGGAACTGCGAGTCCCCAGGATGGGTCCTGCTGGGTGGTGGAGCTGTGGAAACCCGGAGCCACGCAGGGGAGAAGAAATGCAGGAGGAGTGGCATGCGAGACGTGATTGCTTGCTACAGGCGTGTTGGCTCCGCATGTGTAAAAACAATAATTAAATGTAAGATGTGGGAGGATTATTAAAGGTTTTATGGCATCTAATCCTTTTTGAAACCTTTTCTGTAGGCTGGAATCTGAGGCTAGAGCAATAAAAATGCAAACTACACCCAGCTTCATTCTGCGCGCCGCCATTCTGCTCCGTGCTCATGGCCTGGGTGCTGCGGGGCTGTGGGAGCGGCGGGGGGAAGGGGCCGGCTATGGGGTTACACGTGGGTGGGGGCACAGCTGCACCGTGTTCCCCTGTACCTCCAGGTGATGCCCCCTGGGTGCTGCTCTGTCCCTCCAGTGTGCGGATGGATGGGAGCCGTCGCCGCAGCCCTGTGAGCTTTCACGGAATGCAGAAATGAAGGCGCCTTTTGGATTTCAAAGCTGGGAGAATTCTTTTCCCCCCCTCCTTCAGAAGGGCTTATCTCCATGAAATTAGTAATTGGCGTTGCTTCACGGAGCCGGGGAGCGCCAGCAGCCGGTAACACCCACGCCGCACTCCATTCTCTCGGAGGGGCCCTGCAGCCAAAGCAGAGCCTAACGAAGATAATAACACAGAGGAAAAAAAAAAGAAGAAAAAAAAAAAATACAAGAAAGAAAAAGTAGAAAGTGCTGAAATCAGAGGTGACCGCTCCGTTTGCTGACTCCTGCACTTTCCAGCCCCTCACCAAACCAGCGCTGCTCCAGTCTCACAGTGCCCAGGGGCAGCAGCTGCCTCCCCCCGAGCTCCAGGCTGGCAGAACGGGGCGGCACCCCGTGCCAAAACAGGTTCTGGATGATGGCTTCCAGCCTGCTCATTAACTTGGTGTTCTGGTTGGCTTCCTTAATTGTGTTTTATTTTTCTCCATGCATGCCAGGCTGCTCTTGCCCTTGTTCTTGGAGCTCCAAACCTGGGGTCTCTGGCAGAGGTTGGGGATGGATGGGGCAGCCCCTGCGCTACGGTGATGCTGTGGGTGCTGCAGTGATGCAGTGGCAGTGTCATGGTGATGCTGTGGCAATGCTATGGTGAAGCTGCAGGTGGTTCGGCGATGCTGCAGCAACGCTGTGAGTGTTGGGGTGATACTGCGGCAGCACTGTGGTGATGCCTTGGCCGTGGGAGATGAGAACACCAGTTCATGGCCACTCCTGGTGCCTCACCGAGTGCTGCAGGATAATCCATATCAGCAAACCGACCCCAAAAACCAACCCACCTGCCAGCGCCGAGGCCAGCTCCGGGTGAGCACATGCCCTTATCCAGTGCACATCTCTCCTAATCCCTTTGAGTTGCTAATGTCGTCCACACCCTCAACAGCTGATGGTTATCAGTGTGGGAGATGCTGGGTGCAGCTCATGGCCCTGCAGTGCCTGAAGTTCCCCATCTGCCTTTGCATCTCCAGCTGCCCTGGCTGAGACTGCTGCAATCCCTGCTCTCCTGCCCCAGGCGGCCCACGAGCAGCGCCGCAGCACAGCTCTGTGCCACCACCTCTCTCACTTCTGGGCTGAGCACAGCACTGAGACCCAAGCCCAGGAGCAGGGACATGGCTGGGAACCAGGAGGTGCTAGTGGATCCCATGCACCACACAACTCAGGGGCTCTGCACGTTCTTCAGCTCCTTAGGATTTACAGTATTGCAGCAGGACTTGCAGTATTGCAATGGGATTTGCATTACAGCCATAGGCAACATCCTCCTTTGGGCCACCCGTGCAGCCCTGTTCTTCCCTAAGGACATGTGAGCCCCAGCAGGGTCTTCTGCTGCCCCAGTGCTTTGGTGTGGGGCAAGTGGTGCTCACAGCCTCGATGGAGCCAGCCCAGGCACACTGCCCACGCCTGGCCCTGGGTTCTCTCCTTGGTCCACTGATTCACACTGCTTGCCAGCACAGCTACCTGAGCAGGTTAATTACATTAATAAATATAAATGACAGTGTGAATTAGAACACACTGTGGTTCCTTGCCTGGGCTTTAATGAGCGCCCCATTTACTCCTAAGCAGCCCACGGCAGACACTTTGGAGGTGGCTGAGGTTACACAGCTCTGCTCTGAGCAAGGGAAAACATCCTGATGAAGGAGCTGTAGATCTCTCCTGCATCCCCATCCTAAAGCTGAACATTGAATCCCAGCTGTGGGATGAGGGCACTGAGCTCCTCCTAGCACGATGCGGGGAGGTCACTGGCACCAGGAGAGCCACCACCCCTGGGCTGTGCCTACAGGAGGGCTCTCCCAAGGACCCTGGGGGCTGGATAGAAATGAGATACGGGGACATCAGGGTTGGGCTGAGCCGCTGCCCACAGTGCCCACCTGCAGCATCCCAGCACCCTCCTCCCTCCCATCTCCTTATGGAGGGCAGCCCTGTGTGAATCACTGTAATTTTTGCCTCCTCTCCCCCTCCTCAGGCAAGCCAGAAGCACAAAAATTGCTGTGAATCGATTTTTGGACGTCAAGTTTAGATGGGTCATATTTGCCTAGCTTTTAATGCCTGGTGTCTGCAGCGTGCCCTTCCATCATCCCATTACACGGATGACAAGCGGGCCAGCACTACGGAGAAGAAACAAATTACCTAATAAATCAAGCACCTAGGATATAAAGCGTGGAGTGTTATTAGGCTGCTACAGAGAACGATGGTAACGGGTAGGGATGGATCCAGGCAGCTGTGTGGGGAGAGGGAACACGGCCTGCCATGCTGGGAATGGTGGAACGGCGGCACCAGGAGTGCTGGGCTATGCATTGTAAGGTAGTACCACCCCCACGGAGTGCCCCATGGAGCCCCACTGGGATGCACTGATGGGAGGAGGGTGCTGCTGTGTGCCTCGCCCCATCTGAATCCTCCTTGCAAGTCCTCCTTGCTGCCAGTAGCAGTTTGGAGGAGTGAGGAACAGGCCTGCTGCTAACCACCGGGTCTTTGCGGCCTTCGTTGCAAAGCACTGATTTCATTGTGGGATTATAATTAGCAACTACAATGCCATAATTACGCACCACTTAACTTCTTGGCTTTAATAACTGCGTGAGCCGGCGGTGAAACAAGAGAGCAGGATGGTGGGGGGGAATGTGGGGGGGGGAAGCATAGAGGGAAGGAGTCACTTCCAGAGGGGGCTGTCACCCCTCCCTGATCTGCCACCTCCCCTCTCCCAAACAAACTGCCATTGTTTGCTATGAGAGCCGCGCTGGGCAGCACAGCCGGGCAGTAGGCAGTGGAACAAAGGAGGGCTGCAGGAAGGAAGCGCTTCATAACCTTCTGAAGGCTCGGAGTCAGCAGAAGAAATGCTTTTGATTTTTATCACTTTTGTTCTCTCAAATAACCTGCCCTTAACCTTTGGTGCTTCCCTTGCTGGGACGGAACGATAGCATTCACAGCTCTTGGCTCCGGGCTGGGGGTGGGACGCATCAAATCCCATCCTCAGCCTTTCTCACTTTGTGTCCCATTTGTCTCATTGCCAGCAGCACAGGCAGCTCCATGCTGGCACCGGCATCCTAAGGCCCATGCAGCCCCATCCCAGCTTGGTTCTGTGCCTTGTGCCCCATTGCAGGTGGTTCCCGAAGCCGCTCAGCCTCAGTGCCATTTAGCTCACTCAAAGCTACCCTGCGAGCCGTTCTTCTGGATGAATTAAATTGTTTGTAATTGATAAATTATGCAAAAGCTCCTGCCAATTCTGAAATGCAGAGCTGATACCAACCCACCCGGGGGTCTCGTTCTAATTTTATCTCAGCCTTGCATTGTGCCTCGCCTGCCTGATGGATGTCGTATTGATTTAACAAGGCTCCTGGGAATTAGGTTGATTTTCTAATTTTATCCCCTCGATGAAAGGAATCAGACTGTGATACAGTGAGGGCTTTGTCTGCATGAGGCAGCACCGCAGCGCAGCGCTGGGGCCACAACACGGTGCCATCCTATGCCGACCCCAGCGCTGAGCCCCCCAGACACCTTCATCCCCACCTTGGATGCTCTGTGCTTTTCCTGGCCACAGTTCCCCGTGACTTCAAGGGAAGCTGCAGCAGGAAACGTGAGGCTGCTCCTCACGTGGATGTGGCTTTTCTACCAGGGAGAGCAGCCAGAGCCACTTAGATGGCCCAAGGTTGGTGTTGGTATGAGCAGAACAGTAGGACTAAAAGGAAGCTGAGGAGAAAATGAAGGCTTTATTTTTCCCATGTTCATCATAGAATCATTAAGGTCGGAAAAGTCCTCTCAGACCCCCAACCCCCCCCACCAACCATCTCCACAGTTCTGGAACACCCCCAGGGACGGTGACCCCACCACTTCCCCCTTAGGCTCTTTTCCATCCCGACCAAAGTTGGCTTGTTCAGTTCTTCCTGCCAGCAGTCTGTTGAGGGGATAATGGAAGAGGTTGCTTCATGTTCCAGGTAGATCTTAGCCATCTCTATGAGAAGTTGCCATTTAACCCAACAGTGAATTCAAGGCTGTTCATAGTCCCCTTGCTCTCCCAAAGCATCCCCACACACTGAAGGAGGGAGCACCCAATGCTTATGGGTTCCAGCTGGGGGGATGCAGCACCTGGTGGCCAGCACAGCTGTGCTCTGCCAAGAGCTGGTCTGACCCACCCTTTCCCTGTCTCCACCTATCAGATCACTGGGACAATTAGGAGATCAGTGCCATAAATAATCTGGATCAGGCAGGAGAAGCTGTGGTTGGGGTGATGTGTTTTGGAGTCAGAGGGCTGGAGGAGTGCCTCGGCTGCTGGATGTGGCTGGTGGTTGTAGAGGTGGGTGGTGCTGAGGGCAAAGCTCCAGCTGAGGGCACGAGCCCCTGTGGGCTTTGGTTTGTCCCTGGTGTGCTTGTGGTTGAGCCTCTTCAGGGCTTGATTTTTCTGGTAGGTGTTTACTGTAACTTGTAAAGGAGCAGGAGATGTGGGCAGGGGTCTGGGTGTGCTCTAAATTAGTCCTGTCTGTAATGAAAACAGACATATTAACTATTCTCTCTACTCCCCAACTTGCCTTGAGATCTTTAGGTCACTGGACCTCTGTTCATTACATAGAGGGCTATGAAATTCACAAAGTATCTTGTTGTATGTTTACCCAGCTGGTAGCAGGAGGGTGAGGTTTGCAGTCTGGGTGCAGCCCCCCCCGTGCTGGGAACAACCTGCACTGATCCTCCTCCAGCTGTGACCCTGCCAGGACTTGGAAATTGCTGTGCTCTGGGAGCAGCTTTGCTGAGAATAGGAATTCATAGTGTTCAATAAATATTATTAGGAAACAGAAAGATAATAATTATGTCAATTACAGGATGGGTAATTGGGCTTGGAAAAGAAAAGTACTTTTCTTCCTAATTGCTGGGGCCATGCTACTGTGATTGCATGTATCAGTTCCAAAAATAAAAGGCCAGCTATCAAGTGGAGAAAGCACTTTGTTTTTCTAATGGCATGCTGTAGCACTGTGCCTGCAAGAGCATGCTGGGCCAGCCTGCAACCAGGAACTTAAAAGACCATCAGCTTTAAAAAATAAATAGGGGGGTGAGGAGTGGGAAGCATTATGTTCAGGAATAAGAGCCTCTGCTGTGGCCCTTCTGCTCCCAAAGCACATGGCACACTGAGCTCTGCCCCCGCTGCTGGGGTTATCCCAGTGTTTCCTATGGGGGTTTGGAGGCAACAGGCTCGTTCCCCATGCCTGGATTGGACAGGCTGCGTGTTCCCTGGGTTCTCAGGGAGTTTCAGTTGTTTCCACGGTAAGTACATACTTTTGTGATCCTGTTTGAAAGGCATCAGGAAGAAATTTTGGCATGGTGAGGGAGGGGGGAGGGAAGGCTTGATTTATTTCCTCCTCACTGGTGTGAAAGATACCGTGCTGGGTCTGCTGAGTGTTGAGTGTTTGTATAAATCTGTCTACTCAAAACATCGCAAGGAGTTGACTGACGGCCCATGTAATTTAGCACACAGCTCAGAATTTAAATCCCACGTCCTGCTGAGAGCCGGAGAGCACAGCATCGTCAGTGCTGCACGGGAGCATCGCGTTCTGGGAAGCGCGTAACACAGCCGTGGGGAGGGGGAGGCACGGAGGCACATCCACGGCTCCTGGTGAACGGCGGGCCTGGAGTGGTGGCACAAATGCTCAGAACACCACTGAAGTGCCACCGTCTCACCCTTGGACCACAAATGCATGGGGTGCCACCGAAGTGCCGCCATCCTCTCAGTGTGCATCTGACCGCGGGCAGCGGCTCTGTGGCACCGCCTGGCTCCGGTTCCTGTTCCTTCTTTCTCTCTCTTCTCCCACTTAATTTGTCTGCTTTGGTCGCCCATATGTTTGCCTGGAGATGGCGAGGTTTATTTTTTTTTCCCCGGCACTATAAATAGATGTTTCAGAGCAACTCCTTGCTGCCAGTTATCCGTCTACACATCAACATTAACATAATTACCACGGCGGATCTCTAATCTCGGCAGCAAGGCGTGCAGGTTTTAGCAGTTCATTGGGCTCTGCAACTGTGTAATTTGGGTCTTCAGTCAACTGACAGATCTGCAGGCGAGTCGCAGTGGAAAGTTGTGAACTTCCCTTGGTTCCCAGCCCTGATTGCGCGTTGACAAGTGAGAAGGGAACAATGAATAATATCTGTCATGTATCCCAGAGGTAGAGATGTATCACAGCCTAACTCGTGGCTGCCAAGGTAATGCAGCATTCATCTTCCATCTCCTTTGTTTTGTTTGCAACCATCCCTGAAGGATGGGGCCGTGATTGGGCTGGCAGCAGTGGGATTCCTCTGCTGTCTTCTCCAGAGTATCTTTGGAGGAAAATGTGGGGTTGGGGCTTTGCAGGGGCATGCACATCGCGCAGCACATCCCTCGCCTCTTCCCCTCTTAGGCTGTGCATTTGCAGCTTTATGAGGTTTTTAGGAAGCCACTTGTAGGCAGTGTTCTCACCACGCTTTGCTGGGATCCAATTGCTCCTGGGATTTTAATGCTGGAGCTGCATCTCCCCATTATCGTCGGGGCAGAGGATGCATCTGCTCCCTCCACCCCAACCCCTGCTCTCCAGGCAGTGCAGGGAAGAAAGAACATCCCCAGGCTCCCGGCCATGCACTGTGCAGGGCTGGCTGCATGGTTTCAGTGGTCGGGTGACTCATGACCTCATCGTATTGCAGCAATGCTGCTCGAGTGCTCACACTGCAAATTATGGGCTGGATCCCGCCGCCCCGGTGGTGACTGGCTGCCTGGTGACTTCAGATGGAGCAGTGTGTTTGTTTGTCTTCCGAAAGGCATTGGCTTCACTTGGAAGGCTTTTTCCTGAGGAGGATACAAAGGATGGAACTGCACACAGGGAGCTGTATTTTGGGAGATGCTTTGCTTGGGGTCGTGGCAGGGGGCGGACATCAGCATCCCAAGCTGTGCCACAGTGCTGTGCCCAGAAATGAGGGGCATTACTGGGGTGTGGGCAATGGGAGCAGTGTGTCCGGAGCACTGCTGCCCCAAATCCCAGCCTTCCACTCGCTGGTGTGATGCTTGCAGCACACTTTCTGCCACTGTGGTGGGCTGTCAGGAAGCAACCTGCTCAAATAATCACCACTTTGATTCTCAACAAAAGAAAGGAGCTGGCTGAGATAAATGCCTCCCTTCTGATGTTCCGTTCTGTTATTTTGCTTTCAAGAAAAATAAATACCCCCTTGGCGTGTTTGTGGCATCGGTTTCTTACTGCAAACACAAGGCTGAATGGGAAAGGAAGGGAAGACTGAGTTGCTGGTGTTGAATGCAGGTAAGGGTGCTTCCCCACCACCCATCCCACCCATCAGCACTGGGAGGACCTGGGCTTAGGGATGCCCAATGCAGTGATGATGACCACGTTGCACCGTGGGATGACAGTTCTTTTTCTTCCCTAGATCTTGTGTGGCTGCACTGGCATCTCTGACAGCGTAATCTCCTGCTTGGTGTCATCATTATGGAAACAAGCCGTAAATCTCCCCTTGATGTTATGTAGATCCGGGATCGCTTGCCTCACGGGAACAGCCACTGTTAAGAAATAGGGTGTTGAACATAAAGATTGCAAGCACTAATTTTGGGAAGGAGCTGCCCTAGCGCTGAGAGCCACTGGTGATGCTGGGGCTCAGCATGGGGTTGGCTCCCAGCTCTGGGCACTCCCCACACCAAATCCTCTTTTCCCCTTCTTGTTCTCTTGCAGAGCCGTAGAGCAGCAGGAGGGGAGAATAGTGCAGAGCTGGGGGGGGATCGGGCAGCACAAGCTGCTGTTTGGATATTTTCATCTCCGTTTTGCTGACCCACTGACACTTTTGCTCCCAGCCCCGTCATTTTCACACCTGCTCCCATTTAATTCTGCACATCCTGGCCAGCTCTGCGGGTCGCTGCGTTTCGGGCTCTCCCGCTCCCTGTGCCTCCTCTCACCCTCCATGAGCCCTTTAATCTCTGGGAATTTACTTTTTTTCTTTTTTTTTTTCCCTCTGACATCTCCGAGTCTCTTGTGAAATGCAAATTAATTAGATTCTAATTACTCACTGTGTGCTGTTTCTGTTTCGCTCTCTTGTTAGGTTAGTCTAACATCTTTGTTGTCAGCTGTATGTTGTATGTATTCAGCCCATTAAAAGTGATCCTTGTTCAGCGGGAGACAGGCAGAGCAAAGAGACAGTTCCCCCCTCCCGCTGGGGCTTTGTCAGGAGCAGCTTTGTCAGCACTTCCCGGCAGCATCGCAAAGGCAAACCTTGCCTTTTTTTCCTTCCAATTGTTCATTTTCCCTCCGTGTGCGTGTGTGTTTTTGTTATTATTATTATTATTTTTTTAATAACCTTGTGAGTTCAGCGCTTCAATGCAGAATTTCAACAGCATCCATTGACCCCAGTGACTCACCGTGGGGATGCAGAGGGGTCTCAGCCCCAGCGGGAAACCCACTGCCCCGGGGCTGGGACCGGCAGGGACCCCTCTGCATCCCCATCCCGTGTTGACCAAGGGCTCAACATAACACATTCATCCTGCCAAATCCATCAGATACTCAGCTCATCCCCCAGCACCGTGGAGTTTCCATCTGATTCATGCCTGGCTAGCCTGGTAATAAAGATTTCCATAATCACAGGAACTTGGCTGAGAATGCGTGTCACCTGGAGATGAATCTTCTCCCAACGCTGACATATAAATGGGCGTCATTAGACATGGGAGATCACAGCCACGGCGTGGGGAGCGTGGGAGCTGCTCCTCCCTGCACGGCTGGGCACGGGGAGGGAGCTCCTAATCGGGGAGGCGGGTGCTGAGCGCAGCTCCTCGAGGTGTCTGTTTGATGTCTTAACGATCGAGCCAAACAGCGGCGCTCGTCCTGTGGCTGATGTTGGGAATAAGATGTTTGTAATGCGTCGTGGAGAAGGAGAGGTTGAGGAGGGGTCCTGTGAGGGTTTGGGAACATTGGCAGCTTGGAGCAGCAGCAGCTCCCCTGCCCTCTCCATCCTTTCCTTAGGTACAGGACCAGCACCCTGGCGCTGGGCCATTAGCCAAGCTGGGAACCCAAATGTCTTGGGTCTGCAGGATGTGGGCATGCCCAACACTAAGGATTGAGGTGCTGCTTTAGGGAAGATTTTGGCTACAGGAGCAAATGCAGCTGTTGGTCCCCATGTCCCCCCTACTCCCACCCAAGTATTGGTCCCCACACCTCCCTGCGACCCACAGGCACTGTGGGCAGCAAGGTGCTGGCCCAACAGAGGGTGCCCAGGGAGGTTGTGGCATTCAAGGCCAGGCTGGATGTGGCTCTGGGCAGCCTGGTCTGGTGATTGGTGACCCTGCACATAGCAGGGGGTTGGAACTGGATGAGCACTGTGGTCCTTTGCAACCCAGGCCATTCTATGATTGTATGACTCTATGAACAAGCTGTCACTCAGCAAAACAGACTCAACTTCTTGCTTTTTTTTCCTTCCTCTAAATACTGCACAGCCCATAAATAGCTTTAAAATGCAACCAGAATCTTCTTCTACCTCCGTGCTCTTTTCCTTCTGCAGGAGGCAGGGCTCGCTCTGCTCTCCGGAGTTTGTTTGTTGCCCTAGGAGACACACTGACAAGCATCACAAGCTTTGAAAGTCAATTGCTCACTGGAGTTGAAAATGTGTTTTCAGGTATCTGGCTGATAGGTCCTCCACCAGGAGGATGTGTCTGGAATGCTGAGTGAGGCAGCCGAGCCCAGGCCTGGGGCAGCGACGGAGATGGCCGCTCTCTGATGCGTGGATAAAGTGCCACCACTCCCAGTGCCCGTAGATCTGCATGCTGGGGTGATAAAGGAGGCCCGTGGAAATGGTTTGGGCTGAAAATGAGTGAGGATGACAAGTTTCTGTGGCTGGAAGGAAATGGGAGTTGCTTGGGGTTTTCCATTACCATGCAGGTGGTTCCCATTCAACGCGCCAGCAAGGTCCAAGCATCTCCTGCAATGGAGACAGGCTGCAAGTCCTGAGGCCATCGATGAGTCCATCCTTCCTGGGGCGAGGACAACACGAAGGACCAATCCTTCATCCAGCTGCTGCACTGCTGGGACCCTGGCACCAACCAGCACCCAACTATGGCACCACTTGGACCCCAGCACCTACCAGCATCCCCACCCTCAGTGCTTGACTGGTGTCCCTCTGAGGCTCAGATCCCGCTTGTCCTAGGGTCACTTTCTCAGCAGAGCTGTGCCCACGGTGGGAGCAGGGACAGGACGGTGCCAAAGCTCAGTGCTGGCTGCAGCCGGAGCCGCAGTGCCTGGAGCAGCAGGTGGCGGAGGGATGAGCGCTCCAGCCAGCCAGCCATGCATGTTTGATGTGGTTTAAATTAATCTCGATTGCTGTCTAATATTTTAAAAAGACACTTTTTATAACATGCAAGAATAATGTAGGAGAACTAATGTTCCCTTATGAAACGCCTTTCGGAATGATGATAAAAGGGCACTTTAATCTGCTGTGAGAAGTCTCGGGGAGGGAAGGACGTCATGCGAACAGGTGGAATCATGGAATAAATGCAGTAATTAATGAGAAGGAAGAATTTGCATCTTCTGACTTTTCCACAACACCTGCTCTTTTTTCCAAAAGCCTTTGGTTTGTTTCCTGAGGGGGTCAGGAGGACGTGGGGATGCAGCTCCTGCCCCTTAGTAAGCCATGCTTTCGAAGACTATAAAATGTCAGAGAAGCAGTGCATGGGAACTAAGTGCTCCATTAAGTTTTCCCTATGAAATTAAGCACCTTTATTGCCTTAAATAAGAGCTACCGCCTAATGATGGACCAATGCAAATTCACACCCACGCTGCTGAGTGAAAGCGCCGTTTCCCAGCGCTGTGGCACCGCCGTTGCCAGAACCCCCTGGGGGACATTTGGACCCAAAGTCAACGCGACATCGCCGCTCTGGCGCAGTGCTGCTTCCCCAGAGCAGAAGCTCATGGGGAGATCAGGGTGTGCAGCTCCTGGGCTGGGGTGCAGAGGGGCTATAGGGGCAGCCCCTTATCCCACAGACTCCATCCCAAGAGTGGACAACCCCCTGCCCTTAGCGCTGGGTATGGCTCACACCTCAACCCCATGGGCAACGTCAGCTAACAACGTGACCAACTCAGTGTGTTCACAGCAGCATCACCCCAACACCATCATCACCCCAACACCAGCATCCCAAACACCACCAACACCTCCATACCTGCACCACTGAGATGAACCCTCAGAGACGACCAACCAAAACTGTAATTGCACTCTTGGTTCTGTTTCCCAGCTCCTCACCGGTAGGGGATGCCCAGTTATACTGTAAGCCCTATTTCTGCTTGCTGCTGACCGTCTCCCCATAAGGCATGAGCCTTTCTCATGGTGTGCAGCATGATAAGAAGCGTCCTACAGCTGGAGGCTTTGCTTTGGTGGCGTGTGTGCATGCTGCCATCAAATAACCCGCTGATATTTGGAAGAGCTGCTCTTTAGAGGGTGCTGCTTACAGTTTCTGGAGAAGTCTCATGGTTTCTTTCGCTGTCTGAAGCTGTGGCATTAGAGAAGGTTAATGTTTCATAATTGCAATCCAGGCACTCATTGCAAAATGGAAAACCTTCAGCAGCTGGTTAATTCTGGTTGGGAAGAGTTTCAAATGAGAAGCTTGTTACGTTGCGTGTTATTTCTTGCTAATTGCAGCATCTCAGGGTGACTTCAAAGATCCCCATCAAAGAGCAGAGAGCTCAGTGCAGGCTGCAACCACGGGCCGGGCAGTTTCCATTTGCATCAGCCAGGAGCACCCTGAGCTGACCATGGGCCGGGCTGCGAGCTACGGCCACAACGGCGAGCCCTCACCCTGCAGTTCTGCAACACCACTTTGAAAATGAGGAAGATGAAAAGGGCAAACATAGCAGACAAATGACCACCATTGTTCAAATGCAGTGTGTCGACAGCTGCTTGAAGGAGAGGCTTCGCTTCTGGGGCGGTTTGAGGTTTCTCCATGAAAGCCTTACGATGGCCCAAATCTGCTCGCCGCTCAACGCGGCCGCTCCCATTTGGGTTTGCACAACCTGTTGGGTGTCTCGGTGTTAAATGATGTGCAGAGCTCGGGGTTTGCTCTGTAGCCGTGCAAGAAAGGACGTGGAAGTCAAAATCCAAAGAAAGCAACACACTTCTCCTGCTTTGAGAAGGGAGGATGGCATGGTCGTGGTGCTCTTCACCAATGCTCGAGCTCATCACTGGCTTCCTCTGTGCCCCCCGTGCCCCCACGTGCTGCATTTTGAAAGATCTGAGAGTACATCTAGGCTGCATGGGGCTTTGAGCAACCTGGTGGAGATGCTGATGTTCCCAGTGATGACTTGGACTGGATGGTTTTTAAATGTCCCTTCCTACTCAGACGACTCTATGAGTCAACCATCATCGTCAGCATCATCATCATGGTAACCCAGCACTCCCCAGGGATGCAGGAGCACCAAGAAGATGGCACAGGGTTGTGCAGTGGATGCAGAGTGGGGGGGATGAGAACGGAGCAAACTCACCTGCTCCCTAAACCCCACGACGTGCTTTCTCCTTGGCCCACATGGCTCTGCCACGCAGTGGATGGCACTGTGGTGATTTATTCGAACATCCATACAATGACATGGTGATAGCAGTGCTAATTCAAGCAGTACAAACCAGTTCCCAGCAGAAAACTGAAAAAAAAAAGAAAAAAGAACACAGAGCCACTAAAGGCGTACAGGTGCCCAGCACTCAGCTCTGGCACACAGTCTGTGTCCCAGCCCAAGGCAGAGCAGGCTGGGCGTGTGGCACCAATCCTGCCCCCATGGTGTACGTGCAAGCACCTCATTAACACACCGTGCTCCCATGGCCTTGAGTGCCAGCTTAGCGTCACTGGAGTTAAACTTTAAGCGTATCTATAAGTGTTTAATTAGAGTCATCGCCCTCCAGACAGGAAGAATGACAATCTACACCTTGTTAGGGCATAAAGTATTTGTTAAGATCAATAACTGGGTTGTTTTAGGGCTGGCCAAGATAAGTCTCTGCAGCCATCTCCCCACTGCTAGCAGTGAGCAGGGAGGACCAGCTGTGCACCGTGGCGTGTTCACAGGGGGGGCATCTCAGTGCTGCTGGACACAGCAAGATCTGTGCAAGGGGTTCTGCGTGGCCATGGCATGGAGCTGCAGGTGGTACTGAGGATCACTGCATTTCAGTGAGGCTTTGCTTTGCAATGTGCAGTGGCTGCGTTGCTCTCTGGGGAAGGTTTCAGTGCACAGAATACAGGCAGGGGAAAGCAGAAGTGGAGATGAGGGGACAGCGTAGGGGCACCCACACGGCACAGACTGAGGTGGGGAGCATCTGGGAGCAAAGTGAAGGGCGAGCTGAGTCACTCCGTGGGAGCAAGGATGAAAAGTCACTGACCTGCTGCTGTGAGTGACGTCACAGAGTGGTGGCAGCTCTGTCTCAGGGCATGGGACACGCCAAACATTGAGGATGGGGGCTGGGGGCTGCTCCAGCCATGCACAGGGCTCTGGTGCCACCAGGTTGCACTGCTCCCAGGCCGAGCTGCACTGCGGTGTGTTCCACCACCATCACAGCTCTGCAGAACGCATCAGCAGTATCTGATTTCCCAGGAGATGAGCACTGCTGCGATACCCACAGGTCACCAGGAATTGAGCACGGCTCTGGAGACCCCGAGGTGCGGCACCTGGGGCTGGAGCTGGGCGTGGGGACAGGAGAGCATCCCTATGGGACGTCACCAGGGCTGCACAGGGAGCTGCCACCACCACCGCCCCCAGCAGCAAGGAGCCAGCAGCTGCCGTGCCTGCAGGAGCTGCCGAGCACTGAGCTGTGCACGGGGCACACGGCGCTGGGCGCACGGGCACGGAGCAGCCCAAGGAGCGCAGATGGAGGGGGCTGCTCTGCCGCCGAGGTTTTCAAGGAAGCACTTTCATCTCGCAAATAGCGTTTTGTTGATTTGCATGAGGGTTAAACTACCGTGTCTGCTTCAAAGTGGTTTAAGGAGCAGACATTGAAGTGGTAACTCAGGCATCCTCGGAGCGGCTCCTAACCAGTCCTCCTTGTTTGGTAAACGGCATCGGTATCTGAGCTGCTTATTTAAACCTTTAAAAGGTACCCGACTTCCTTGAAGTCATTAAAGCCTAACCTTTAAACTGCAGGAGTCTAATGGTTCAGGCCAAGCATAATGTTGAGGCACATCTGTGATAAATCTGCTTTTAATCTCCACAAAGTGCTTTTCATAGATTCCAGCTCTAACGTATGAGGTGTTAGACGAACACACTGAGTGCTAGTAAAACACACCCGATTGTAATCTATTACCTTTTACACAAAGCAGCATTTAGTTTTATTAACTATTGAAATATACTGAAAACTGCTTAAAAAGCACCGTGTAAATCTTTAAGATTCATGCTGTTTGATTTTATAGAGGCCTAATTCCTTGCTAAAGGAGCAGGAGAGCGCTTTGGCCAACAGCTTAATAGTTGGTAGCTGATTAACAGAAACCTCCCATCCAGCTTCAGGGGGGTGCTGGGCAATGGGTGGCACTGCCACGGGGACAGGGGTGGTGCCTCTGATGGGTGGACTCACAGTGGGCACCCTGAGCCCCAGATCCCTTTGGTGCTGAGCTCTGGGGTGCTGCTGCAGCGATGTGACCCCTGCAGATAGTGGGGTGGCAGCTGAGGGCTTTCCAATGACACGGGAAAGCAACGCCTGGTGGAGCATCACAGCCCCATAGAGTCTTAGTGTCCCATAGGGCGAGGGTCCCCCTCTGCGTGCATGTCCTCACAGTGAGCTGAGGGTGCAGGGGTGATGTTTGCAGCATGAAGTCCCCGCATTCCCCTCTGTGCCCATCCCAGGCCATGGGACAAGGAGCCACCGGGCTATTTGCACACCTGTAAATCCCCACTGACTCAGCCAAGCTGTGGTTCAGGGTTTCTTCTGGTGCCAAAGCACAGAGGATTTCTGCTCCGGTTCTGTGGGGAGCATGGGTACAGCTCAGGGCTGGCTGCCCCAACAGCATCCCAGTGTGGTTCAGAACCCCGAAAACGGTGCAGGGTGTGGGATCTCCCCCCCTTTTGCAGACATTTCCCCCCATTCACATGCACATGGCAGTGAGAGCCCTGGGGCTTTCCAGCAGGCGCCTCTCAGACTGCCCTGAGTCAGAGCAAGAAACAGTGAGTGAGGCTGGAGCAGTGATGGGGGAACTCTGGGTTCCACTGTTGTGTTCCTGCTGGGGCCCAGGGAAAACAGACCCACACAGAGCTGGGTCCTGCCTCACCTTTGTCCTACTCTGGGAGTGGGGCTGACCCTAGGCTCTGTGATCTGGGGGCTGGGTTCATCTCTGTTGTAGAGCTAATGATGTTTAAACGTGATTTGGCTCTGCCAGCCATGACACAGCTGGGGTTCCCTTCTGGGTTAACCCCTGCCTTGTTCTCCTCCTTGCTCCTGCAGCTCCATGGAGGGACGGGGAGGGCACAGCTCATGCCAAAGGCTGTTGCCAGCAGGAGATGGGAGACTTGGATTGGCACATCTCTCGGCTTCATGGTGTGGCTCTGGGCACTGGTCCTTGGTGATGGTGGTCTGCAGCACTGCTCCATTGCCCAGCACTGGGCTCTTTTCCCCAGCCTCTCTGCAGGGATTTCCCATGGCTTGGAGCTGCTGAGCTGGGTGCCAGCCTTGGCAAACTGCTGGAGCTGAGAGTGCAGCCGGCTCACCCTGCCTGCAGGGCAACTCACTGTGACAGAGCCTGCAGGCCTGGCCTGCCTGCAAACAGCTGCAGAGCACTGCGGGGTCACTGGGGCTCGGTGTGACACGAGGACAGGGTGCTGGATCCCAGTACAACAACCAGATGGGGAACCCCTGTCCCCATGCAGAGGAGCCCATGATCAGCCCTCGGTGCCATTTGCTAGGGCAGCACTCAGCACATGGCTGAGTCTTCAGAATTGGCCTTCCCATGGCAAGATCACTTTTTTTCACCCCCAGCATCCCATCTTCCATCCCCAGACCCCAATTCCTGCCCCAGTTTCACTGTCACAACACACGCAGTGCCCATCCATGGGAAGCACGCGGGGAAGTGCAGCACTGCAGCCATTCCCTGTTACCTTTCCTCTCTCTCTTCACTCATTTCCTCTTTTTCCCCCATTCCCACGTCTCTGCTAATAGCGTTCATTACACCCAGCCCATCCAAAGGCACATTCTCCCCTTCCGGAGTCTATGACCGGAGAACTCTTGGCCTCATTTTTACAGTACAAGCTGTTCCAGCGATGATTACCACTAAATAACGCTGTTTAACAATTAATAACTTGTTCCAACAGCATTTGCATTTTCCTGCCACTAAGGAGGAGACTTTACTCCCCGCACACAGCACCTTGCTGGGACGCTGCAGGATGCGGCCAGCTCCATCCCGTGGTGACAGGGGGCCGTGGCTGTGGCTCAGCTCCATGCTCTGCACCCCTTGGGCTGCTTGGAGTGCTGGCTGCAATCATCTCTAATTACACACAGGGTATCAGGGCAGAGTTCTTTGAGCCTGGCGGAGGATCTGTGCTGTTTCTAGGTGCAGTTCAGCCACACGAAAAGTGGACGTTGTGGAGCTATTGGAGCAGTGTCTTGTAATGATTGAATGAGACAGACAGCGGAGCAAAAAGCCCCCTCTGATGTCCAACCCATCACAAACCCTGTGCAACCCATCACTCTGTCAGCGCTCCTGCTGGCAGCAGGGATCTCCCTGGGATTCCAGCAGTGGTGGGGATGCAGGACAGGGGACCCAAGCACATCCTCATCACATCCCAAGCACATCCCCATCATCCCCAGCCCCCCCTGCAGTCACTGCATGGGACGTTTGGAGACAGCACACACCTGGATGCAGGAGAGTGAGGGGTGCACCCCATTCATCTCGGTGACCTTTCATAGGTAGTGCAGATAAGTGCTGGGTCAACAGCGTCGTTCGCTGCTAACGCAAGAAATAAAAGCATTCATCATCCAACCAGCCATTTATCATGGTTTGGGGGCATTCATTTGATGGTATGTCATTTCCCATTGGGTTTGTGTGTTGTGGAGGCTGCATTCAAAACACCTTCAATTAGATGTAAGTAATGATACGGAGCTATTTTCAGGAGCAGATCCCTTCCAGCAGAACGCTGCTGTGACGGCAGCCACCAGAGCAGCCACCTCTGCCACACACAGGGGATAAATGGTGGGGGGACACAGCAGGGGAGAAGCCAGAGCAAGGCTGGGGCTGAAATCTGCTCCTGCAGCGGGGATTCACCCCGAGTTTGGGAGATCATGGACCACATGGAGCCCAGGAGCTGCTGTTCCTCATTCTGAGTGGGGACACGGAGCTCAGGGCTGCATTCCCACAGTCTGGTGAGGGCTGCCTGGGATGGGGAGGGGGAAAGAGAGGCATAGGGAGCTCCAGCTCCAGGCATTTCCTTCCCCATCAGAACACATTTTGGAGATGCTGCTATTTGGGGCCAAACAGATGCTTGGAGTGGGGTGGGAGGGAGTTGGGTCTGGAGCAGGCAGAGGCTGAGCCTCTTTCCTCCTGCAGCTGTGATGTTCACCAGAACGGCTCCCGAAGAGCTGTGAAAGGCAGTCCCTGCCCTTGGAGAGAGGGGCTGATTTACTGCACTGCTGGCAGTGATTCATTTGGAGCACTTTGGTCGTTTCAGTCTGGGCCGTTTTCAGGCTCACGGCTCCGCTCCTGCTGCAGCATCGCTCCGTGCTGGATGTGCCTCGGCTCGGGATTTGTCCGAATGGATGTGTGTGGTCCCGCGTCCCACAGCCGAGCCCTGAGCGTTCCCCTGTCTCGGGGCAGGGATGGGGCTGAGCACTGCCCTGCCTCAGTTTCCCTGGGCCAAAGGGAGAGCGATCCCCAGCCCGAGTGACATCGCTGTCCCGCGGCATCGCCAGCGCTCCCTGTGAGAATGCTGCAGGGCGAGCTGCCGGCTGTGCGGGGCGGAGGAACCCCAGCAGAGCACAGATGGGAGAGCCCTTAGAAACCAAACCAAAGCCACTTGCACACGTGTGGCTTGTGTGCTCGCCTCCGGCTTTAGCACAGGAAATGTGGCCGAGGGGACGTCTTTAAATAGAGGCACTTGGCCACCGGTGGGGCTGGATCTTCCCCGAGTCAGAGCGCACGCTGGTGACAGGGGGGTCCATTTGCTCCCCAGCACTGATCCCTGCGTGCCCCCCAGCACGGGGGCTCCATCAGCTCCCAGTGAGGGCAATGACAGCAGCAGGGGGGCTGAGCCGTGCTGCTGCCACAGGGGTGGCACAGAGGGGCTTCTGTTCGTCACAACCCCACGCCGCGCCCCTGCCCGGCCCCAGGCAGTGCCCGGCTGTCTGCACGCAGTGCGAAGCCCTTCTCAAACTTCCCGGCGAGCTGACAAAGCGCTCTGCGGTGCCGCAGTCCCGACTATTTGCTTGATGTGCTGTTGCCACACATTCTTCCGAGAACAAACACGCACAGCGACGCGCGCACGTCATTCTCCTCCGGAGAGCTGGCTGCTTTTCTCCGGTTATAAACCAAAGCTGACAAGTGTCAGCCCTCCTGCCAAACCCGCGCTGACTGGCATTCTCATGAGTGTTGGTCAAACAGTGAAATCCATTCATTTGTCTCAAAGCAAACCAACAGCATTCTCCTTGTCTCGGGCTGGAACAAAGCCTGTGCCTGTCTGCTCCCAGAGCCCTTCCCTGCGCTGGGGCACCCGCTGCTGCCCTCACCCCTCCGGTGCTAATGGGTGAGGGCTTAATTGAGATCCCAGAGCGAAGCCTTAAAGCTGAAGGTTGGGCAGATTTTGAGGCAGGAGGGCAGAAGGTGATGAGGCTGAAGTTCAGACAGGATCTGTGGGGTCACTGCGCTCCCCTCCATCACTCCATACAGCGCCCCATGCCCAAGACCCCTTCCCAGCCCTCAGGGTTCTGTGCCCTTATGGCTGCCGTCGGTGTGGGGCTGCCCCAATCTGCACTTGCCGGGCTGTGTGTCTGACTGAACGCTTATCCTGAGTGAGATGCTTCATTTCCAGACTGGCAACAGCTTGAGCAACAGAAGCACCTCTCCTCTGAGAAGCCGTCAGGAAGCTGAGGGGTTGTTGTTGTTATTGTTGGTCAGGCACTGGAAGGAAAGCAGGAAACAGGGTGAGTGCAGCAGCATGTGCTCAGCTGGGAGAGGCGCTGGTTTGCAGGGCAAAGGGTGCTGCTGCCCCTGTGCCCTATGGATTTGGGTCCCCTCTGCTCACTTTGGGGTGAGCCATCTGTGTGCACCAATGCTGTGATCCCACGGTCTCCATCTCCCCCTTCCCTCCAAGTTGTCACACTTGCCTGTGGGCAGCACGGAGCTCTTTGTGCTGAGTTCCTGATGCTGTGGGTTGCCAGTGCTTGGCACAGCCTTTGTCTCAGCCCCGCACTCCAGCTGGTGCTCACATGGGGCACAAACAATGCTGAAGCACTGCCAGTGCACTGGGGCATCCCAACCCCATCACTGCTCCCCATGCACTGCAGGGCTGGGCGGTGCTGTGTGGGATGGGGGTCCTGTGGGTAGCCCTCCTGTGGGGCTCTGACCTCCATACACTGCAGACTGGGATGTGCACTGGTGCCCACTGACTGCTGTTTCAGTGACCAAAAGGTGGTTTTGGTTTTGTGGTCACCGGGCGGTGCTGGCAGCTCTACCCAGAGCACAGCCACAGCCACTGCAAGGGACAGCCCTGTCCCTGCTGCTCACCTGGGACCGTGGCTCGTTCTTCTCTGATGATGGAGGATAGGAGGAAATGAACCGTTCTTATCATCACAGAGCTGCTCAGGGCCTGCATTGCATGTGGAGGCAGAGCTGCTGCAATCCCCTATCCTCAGCAGCAGGAAGAACCACATCCCCATGTCCCCACATCCCCATGTTCTCACGTATCCATGTCCCCGCGCCTCGCGTCCCCACAGCAGCAGCAGCAGTGATGGCTTTGGGATCTCTGCCATTATCTTAAATAGTCATTATTGTTCCAAAGAGAGACCACAGAGCAGCTCCCACCCTGCACATCACTTCAGCAGCTGCAACCAACACCGCTATCGCTGCAACCCGTCCTGGGCTCGGCCCCAGACAACGCGCGCAGCTCTCCTGTATCAGTGGTAAATGTCTTCCTGTTTAAAAGCTCTCCAAATCACAGGGGCAGCTTGTTTTGACATTTGATTAGCCACAGAGAACATCTTGAGAGTGCTCGAGTGAGTGAGTGAGCAAACTCAGCGCCGGTGCTGAGCGCTCGGGGCGCGGCGATAGGGGCGTATCGGGGCCGAGGAGGTGGGCAGCGCTCCAGGGGAAGATAAGTGGGCTGCCAGCAGAGCCGAGCAGCGGGGAGGAAGTGGTGAGTGAAGTCAGCTGAAAACAGTTTCTTTCGCTCGCTCTGACTCATAAATTTCATTAATACCCCGAGCTGCGCAGGGCCCACGAGGAGCTGCAGCAGTGCTGGGTGCGGGGATCCTGCAGGCAAGGACTCCGCTGGCAGCACTGCTTTGGTGGCACACGGGTTCTCTGCCCCTGGCTCTCGGTGACCACAAGTTAAGGTGCTACAGTGCT
Source organism: Centrocercus urophasianus (assembly GCF_019232065.1). Classification (NCBI taxonomy): domain Eukaryota; kingdom Metazoa; phylum Chordata; class Aves; order Galliformes; family Phasianidae; genus Centrocercus; species Centrocercus urophasianus. The sequence continues at coordinate 425,023 of NW_024884789.1, forward strand.
GCTGGGCTGCAGAGCTGCTGCGGGACAGCTGTGCACAGCACTTTCTTCCAGTGCAGGCAGGGCGCCCTGTTCCCTGTGTATCCCAACAGCTTCCTGAGATCAGCAAACCTGGGGGTTTGCTGGGGGTGCCCCAGGGAACATCCTGAGGTCTGCGGCTGTCCTGGGGTCTGAGGATGGTGTCCCCCAAGGGCATCCCCGGGCATGGGAGCTGCATCCTGCCCTGCTGCAATGTGGGGTGCAGAGAGGGGCTGCGGAATGGGGATGCAAAATGGGGATGTGGAGCAAGACTGCAGAGCAAGGTTGAGGAACAGGGATGCGGAGTGAAGCTGCAAAACAGGGATGTGGAACAGGGCTGCAGAACAAGGTTGCACAACAGGGCTGCACTACGGGGGTTGCAAAGGAAGGCTGCAGAGCGAGGCAGTGGAACAGGGCTCCAGAGAGGGGCTGCAGAACGGGACTCCAGAACAAGACTGTGAAGCAAGATCGCAAAGAAGGGCTGTACAACATGGCTTCAAAGCAAGGCTGAAGAGCAAAGCTGTGGAGCAGGGATACAGAGCGAGGCTGTGAGCACGGCTGTGGCATTGGGATGGGGGATGCAGAGCAAGGCTGCAGAACTGAGTTGCAAATTAAGGCTGTAGAGCAAGGCTGTGGAACCGTGCTCCAGAACAGGGCTATGGAGCGAGGTTGCACAACTGGGTTGCAAAGCAAGGCTGCAGAGCAGAGCAGAGCAGAGCACAGAGCTGGGCAGCCCCGGGCTGCCCCCAGGCCCCCCAGCCCACAGCAGCAACCGCGTGTCTGCAGCCCTCTTGGCAGCAGAGATGAAGAGTAATCTCATCCCTGAGCGAAACTGCCGGGTTTCTGCTGAGTCACAGTCATCAGGGAACGGGGAGAGCAATTACAGAAGAAAACTGGGAAGGCATCCCAAACAAATTGGTTATAATTAACAAGTAGAAGAATAACACCAGTAATACCATTAGCAGGCCCAAAAGCCATTTGCGATATAATATCTATAATTAGACAGGATCCAGCAAAAGCTGGGGCTGAGCTGCTCACCCCAGGAGGGGAGGGCAGGTGGGGGCTGGGAGTGCTGAGAGCCCACGGGCGCTGCTCTGGGGGTGCTCATTGACCAGCAGTGCCCAGCAGCACCCAGCAGTGCCCTCCGTCCCCTCCTGGTGCCATTCCTGACCCATGGGAGCCCATCTGGGACCTTCCCATGCAAAGCCAACGCTGTCCCTACCAATGGCCATACCTTTGCTCACCTCACCCCTCCTGTCTAGAAGGTGGGGAAATGGGGAGGAAGGCCCTGCAGGGCGGCACAGGAACTGCCCAAAGGCGTCCTGAGGAGCGTGGTGAGGTCCATGGGAGTTTTTCTCCCATGGTGGAAGCAACACAAGTGCTGCTGCTGTGAGGCCGTGGTTCATTGCCGTGCACAGGGCTGCACCAGGTCCCTGCGGCTCTTGGTGCTGGAGCTGCACGTGGGGACGTGGGGATGTGTGACCTCAGCAGGGCAGCGGGCACAGCTCTGCCCAGACTCCTGCACGCTCCCTGTAGGAAACCCCACGTCCTTCCCTTGCTGCTTCTTTTAGTCTTCATTGCTGTGGAGAAGAGAAAAAAAGTCACAGCTTAAAGGATTTGCTCTGAAGAGGACAGAGGGGGACACATGGCTGTGGTGCTGCTGCGTGGCTCTGCACAGAGCGCCCCAGTGTGAATGGCTGAAGTGCTGCAATTTCCCCACGGCACTGATTTCCCCACCTCCACCCCACAGATGTGGCCCTATGGCTGCAGGGTGATGCAGGAGCAGAACGGAGCCCGTCCTGCAGAACCTCACTGCCAAGAGCAGATAAAGCCAAGCATCCCCCCAAGCAAAACCAACCAGGCGCTGGCACCCCCCCCCCCCTCCTCCGGCTCTCCTCCTTGTTAGCATGCATCTCACTGCTTTCCCTGCTCTGAAATCCTTGTTTAGATAAACTTGAAAGCTAAAGGAAATTTGGTAGCAGGGTCCAGCCCAGCACAGAGGGCAGAGTGTCACCCACAGTGCAAACACGCTGTGCTGCAGTGACAAAGCAGCGCATTGCCTTGGTGTTGGTGGATCCATCTGCTCTGTAAGGGAGAGAAATGAGAGGGGGATGAGGGCAGTGCTGCTGGGCTGTGCATGGGCACCTCACTCCTTTCCTCTGCTGCTTTCCCTGCATCCTAATGGCAAATCGGTGTGGGCAGGTGGAGCAGTACAGAAGCCTTTGGAATTGTCCAGCAGGATTAATGGGGTGTGCAGAAGTGGAGAATGAGGCAAAAAGTATGGAAACTCCATGCATGTTGGTTGGGACCCATTTTCCTGTCAGGTTTGGATTCGTTTCCCTGCAGAGAGGTGGGGCACAGCCTTCCTGGCCACACTGCTCTCCTTCTTACCCTCATTTCTCATGTCCCCACACCAGACCTCGCAGCAGGGTGTGTGCAGCCACACCAGCCAGGTGCTGGCAATTGGGGCTGCAGTTTCCCCGCAGGGTCCGGCTGCAAAGGGGAAGAGCAGTTTCCCTGAAGAGGCAGCACTGCTGCCGGGACAGGATGGTGTCACAACGCTCAGCTTTGGCCCTAAGCAGAGGGGGTAGGGGGGGCCAAAGCCTCTCCAGGTGCCGTAGCCACAGCCAGGGACAGCCTGGTACCATGGCACATCTCAGCCAAGAGTTTTTGGGTCTCTGGGGAGTCCCATCCCGCGTCGCCCCATAGGGCACAAAGTTCCACACGTGTCTCATCTCCGGCTGCTCAGCCCTATGGTCCCCAACTGCTGCACTCCAATGGGGAGCTGTGGGTTGTCAGTGCTGTGTGTGGGGCAGCTCTGAGCAGCCCCAGAGCCCTCATCCTGATCCACAGCCCACCCAAAAGCAGCGCCTGGGCCTGAGCTCTGCTCAGCAGCGCAGCCGGGATGGCAGCAGGCAGACAGTGAGCACCTCTTCAGGGCAACTATGAAATAAAAATCAGCATTTATCCGTCAAGTATGGCCAGGGGAGGGACACTCGGCGGTGTGTTCCATTTGCAGCAGTGAAACTGAATTTCCAGAGCAGAATGGAGTGCTCTACGTGGCCTTGTATGGTGTGGTTCCAGGAGCACGGCTGCAGCCACTCTGTGCTTTGCACTGCTTTGCAGAGCAGGGCAGCATGGGGTGGCTGGGATGCGTGTCACTGCGCAGGGATGCTCAGCTGGGGGGGCCCATTGCCAGCAGCCCCATGTTCCCTCATTGCCTGGGCCTTCCCCTGCTGTGCAAAGTGAACACATCTATGCAGAGTCTGGAGTGGGTGCTGAGGCCAAAGGCAGCAATGAAGAGAGCTGCAGTGGATGTCTGCACCCCTGAGGAATGGGGGTCTGGAAGCACCGGGTGCCGAGAACTCAGGGTGTGAAGGAGCTCAGGGTGCTGAGATCTCCATGGGAACAGTGCTGGGACATCAGGTTATTGGGGGTGCACGGTGTTGGGAGCTTGGGCCGAGCGGTGCTGGGTGCTCAGAGAGAGCAGTGCTGGTGCTGGGAGCTGGGGATGCACAGTTCTGGGTGCTCTTTGTACTGGAGGTCCATGCTGCTGGGAGCTCAGGGTGCACAGCATTGAGAGACGGAGGTGCTGGGAGCTGAGGGTGCTGGGAGCTCGGAGTGCTGATGGCACCGGGTGCTGAGAGCTGGGGGTGCCCAGGGCGTGCAGAGCTGGGAAGTGGGATTTTGGAGTGCTGGGGGTGAGTGTGATTGGGGTGCACAGTGCTGGGGGTGGGAGCTGAGGGTGAATGGGGCCACAGCAATGCAGGGGGCCCAAGGAGGCTGTGGATGCCCCATCCCTGGATGCATTCAGGGCCAGGCTGGATGTGGCTCTGGGCAGCCTGGGCTGCTGGTTGGTGACCCTGCACACAGCAGGGGGTTGGAATGAGATGAGCACTGTGGGCCTGTGCAACCCAGGCCATTCTGTGATCCTACGATCCTATGATCTGACGATTCCATGGGGGCCGTATGCTGAGCCCTGGCACAAAGAGCCCTGCCTGGCAGCGCTGCCAGAGACACTGGAGAAAGAGTCAGGATAATGCTGAACGGGGCAATTGTGATAATGATAATAATGATAATAATGATAATAACGAGGACGATGACAATCATAATAATAACAACAATAAATAAAAATGGATAAACACAGCCTGAAAAAAAA